>NW_010125449.1:0-14904 GCF_000699245.1 Pterocles gutturalis
GCCCCCAGCCAAGGGCAAACCCATGACAGCATGACAAGGCAAGACATCCACGTGTCCTGCCTCTGAAGACAAAACCATGCAAACGGCGGCCCAGACAGATCTTATCCACAGGCCTTCACCCTGACACATGCTGGAAGAAAAGTCAGCAAGCAAATCCCTTAGGCTTGGTTTTCAGCAGTTCCACCAGCATTTCTCAAAATATGTTCTACAGATGCAGGCAAAAATGCCGCAAATCATGGATACTGCCCAAAAGACCCCATCGTTCTCCAAGTTTCTGTTTCAAAACCTGATGGCCCCACAAACACCTGAATAGAAATTGCAAATATATTTCTTTCCTTTTATGCAATTGAGAGCATACTTATAAATGATTTGCGTTTTAATACAGATACAATTTCTACAAGGACTATTCTAATATCAGCTTGGTTTGGGGAAAAAAAACAAACTACTGACTTTGAAAACAATGGAAAATGGAGTAAAATGCAATGTCTTGGTGTAAGAACCAGAACAGGTAGGAGATCCTTCCAACCTCCGGCTTTTCCAATTTATCTCATGAACAAGCGCATTTCAGTATAACATAGAAGACCAGTGTTAAATAAAGCACTTAATAATTATTTTATTTGGTGTAGTCACAGATTCTGAAGAAAGGCTTGGGAGCTGAAAACAGTATAATGGTGAAGAACTGGGGGCTCATCTCTTTATCATTTATCATAACCTCCGACATGGTTATGATCATCTCAGCACAATTCAGAGATCTGTTAGTCTACAAGAAGTAGACTTCTAGCTCACAGTAGAGGACATGAATGCCACCAGGCACTCAGTTCCCTCTCTGAAGCCTCTTCAGTTGCACAGAAACACTGTAAATTTGGAAGAAAAAAAAAAAAAGTATTTCCAACTGAAAAATACTGTTCTTTCTCTACTCATAGCTAAGCACAATAAGTAAAGGTGTAGTAGAAGATCCCCCTGAAAGAATGAAGCATATACAATCACAGTATGTTCCCAATTTTTTTTTTTTAATCATATTGGACAATTTCAAACAAATTTGTCAGATGTTGAAGGCTAACATCATCAAGGTTTCTACAAACTTCCTGTACCTGTTTTCATTTGAAAATATGAATGCTGCTAAAGGGAAGCTGCAGCATATGCTCAACATCCATTTGTTACTAGAGAATCTAATACCAGAATTCTAGGAAGGGCTGAACTGCAGAATCTTAAATCAGAATACATGCTTGCTTAGACAGCAGGGAATCCAGCCACACCATACACTCAGGACAAAGGGATTCATTGGGTTTGGCAGTTTCAGGTCTATTCCTCCTAACACCTTGACAATGCTTTTGCACAGCCAACGTCCCAGTTTCCCTGCAAAATCATTAACTCTCTGAATAAAAAGATGCTGAAAGAACTATAGGGACCTGAAAATCCCCACATTTTTTTACAGATTAAAAGGAAATTAGTGTATACTAATCAGAAACTGCTTTTTCTCAAGCATATTTATAATACAGCTTGATGGTTTCATTTTCCTATTTTGATTGTAGTACCCTTTCCTCTTTCTGGCAGAACTTGACCTGAGTACTACAGCCTCCACACAGCCAACTTCAATGCAAGCAATCAACACGAATAGTATGAGCCAAAATCAAGGAAAACACCGGAAGATAAAATTCATACATGCATAACTGTTGTTTGCAACAGCTGCCACTTCTTTTAATGGAATAAACACATTGAAAATATATTAGAATTTAAAAACAACAGAGTCTCGTGTTCAAAGTATGGAACTAGAACCATGAATTTTTTCTTGACTTCCCCTATATTTCACCACTGGCTTAAGAAGAATTTGGAACAATTCATTAGTTTCTTAAAACTTCTGTTTTTCAGTTGTAAGATTCAGCAACAAGCTGCCAAATCCATTGTAACATCACTGCTTTCCATGGAATACTTGCTTCCAAAGTAACAAAACAAAATACAGGGCAGTAAATATAGGAAATCTCTCATTTGTACGCTGCAGCATTATGCTGAAATTAAAATAGAATGAATTCCTCTTAAAACTGAAGACAACTAAAAAACACTCAATAAGACTGGCAGACAATATCTCCTAAAATTCACAAGGTAAACCTGAAGGAAACAACACAACTCGGACACCTCAGCAACAGAAGCTACAAAATCATCTGTACCAGCTACAGGAATGGAAAACATGGGAAGGGAATAGAGAAGCAGTAGATAGCAACAATGGCATGAATCTGTAAATGCCACTGTAACTTCAGTCTACACGGGCAAAGGCATTAGTTCACACTGGAAAGACAATGCTCTCACTACCTTAGGGCTTGGTTCAAAGCATGGCTGAATTTTTAATTAATGTCCAATAGAACGCAACCAGAAAATATTGACAGACAGAAGGAAATTAATAAACAAAGCAGCAGGTAGACTGAGGAGCAAAGGTGACTGTGAGAAGATCAGACAACAATATAATTGTGAGTCCATGGACGTAATTTCCCATTTATGTTGACTTGCTGCAACGTATGTTCTAAGATCCAAGCCTGCACTGGGAGAACACATTCCTGGGCAAAGAGAGCTCCGAAAACATGAACAATCTGAACTGTTAGAATGACTGGAGCCTGCAATAAGCCTGAAACACCAGTGCTAGAAACCACCAACGGTCTTTCTTAGCTCATTTTACTATAAAAGCCTACAGAAAGATGACAATAAACATAGAAGGATCGTTAAGTGCTTTACAAGTAAAACTCAGCTGAATATGAGAAACAACTAATTTTCATATTTAATTAGTTGAAAAGGATTAGACTTCTAAATGTTAAACAAAGCTACTACACAATTTCTCGTGGTCTGAATAACAGCATTTTAAAAAACAGTTCAGGTCACCTCTCCACTCTACATATAGGACTTCTAGTTTCACTGTGATATTTAATTAGGCAGCAAATAAATAACTTCTATCAGCAATATTCAAACTACATTACCTTTAACCATATTCCATTATATGAAGTAGAAAAAAGCACCTGATTTATCCCATAGGATTCTTTAAGAAGCTATAAAAAAAACAAGGCTATATTTCATACTCAAGACAACTGATGTTGAACACAGAAAAATATTTCCATACTTTAAGACTCCTGTAACAGTCCACAACATAATACAGTGCTCTGTAATATAGTGTAACATCATACAGTCTATAACATAGTCTAACAGAAATGTTTTAACAAATTTCACTTGTGTTAACACAACTCGTTCTTTCTAGCTGCCTTGCTTCACATATGGGCATATAAGAGAGAAGTATAAAACCGATTTTAAATCATGGGAAAAGTCTGGATCTCACTTTTTCCAAGCCCCTTATCAGAAAGGCCAAGTAAGGCTAAGACAGATATTCAGTTTTCTTACCTCCATTAGGACCTGGGTCAGGAGGATCCAGAAGGACACCTCCCCAACATTTTCCACTCCACCCGCCCTCTCTCTTAACTTTTATTTTTCTTCTCTTCTCCCATGTATCTCTCTGCTGAGCAATTTCAGACTGAATTCTCTCTCGTTCTTCTTTTTTTCGTTGGGTAACTTCCTGGATTCTCCCGCTTTGCATCACAGGAGCATTAAGACCAGGCCAGAGGAAACCAGAACGTCCTTTAAAATAACAGAGAAAAAGTATCCTTGATGCAAAATTAGGACTGAAACTCTATACACTGGAAAAATGCAATAAAATGGAAGGCTCTCACATATTTCAAGTCTGTTTTATAATACAGAATTTATATTTAAAAGCCAAGAATAACATTGAACAACCATATCAGGATTTTTTTAAAAGACAAAAAAATCTCAAGCAGTTCTCACACCTCAGAAATTAACAGCAATTTGTCAATTTATTAAATCAAGAGACACTATACACAAAAAGGTCAAGACAAGTCTTCAGACCCTTATTTGAGAATCTACCTTCACCAATCTCCTGGCCTCTATTGAGATTCTTCCTTAGCTTTTTCTTCCTTCTCTTTCCTCTTCCTTTCCTTACTCCCACACCAGTCTCTGCCAGAGCTCCTTTCCATAGCTCATCAGCTGTCACTGAAATAAAAAAGCTTTCATAAGTAATGTACAAGTAGTACAGCTTATACTGGAAACTGAAGCTGAACAAAAAAAAACCCTTGAAATATTAACCCTCGCTTGATCTTTGCTGGGATTTATACTGTAGGATTACTGCCTTGCTAAGACAGTGATTTCCTACTGTGTTGATGTTACTGGGGGCAGAGATGTGCCTCTACTCCGGATGATTGTAAACAGACAGGCACACAGCCAGGTGCATGGTTTTTAAAAGGATTCTCAAAATTGTTTTAAAGGCAAACATTTCTAACTAGTACCCAGTTAAGGTATTAATTCCCGGGGCATTAGAAGAAAATCATCCATTAGTAACTCAGAGCAGCAATACCTGTAAGTACTTATCCAAGGACAAATATCAATGAGAGTCAACTTGAATCACTCCTAAAAATATCCAAGGGTTAGTCTGCTTTAAAAAGCCACAAAACAGAAGAACTTATCCAACAACATAAATCTGCTGCCGTTCTCATGTTCTGAAAAAAATACACGGTCTTCCTCACTGCCAGTATAAACGCAAAGGAGTATAAGGAGAAAGGAACACAAGACACTTGAAACAGCCTCGTCCCAGAGCTCTGGCTTTGGTCAGGCTTCACTCAGCGGCTGTGTATGGGACATCCACTGTCCTAAGATGTTTCACGCAGCGTATGAGAACATGACTGAGGAAGCACGGAATTAGGAGTTAACTTCAAACTACTATTTGGCCAGCTGATGGAAATATAGGATATCCTCCTAACTTAGACAAAAACAAACTACACTGAAATGAAACTGATGATGTGAAGAAGACACCACAGACAATATTTGGTCCCGTTAGTCCAGACAAGAGCTATCACCATGGAATACACGAGCATCACCATTGTTACATTTGCAGATTAATGCTATTCTGTGTTTCACCCAGGGGCAATGCCACTGTGTTACCAGTTTAAATCTCTTGTCTTCTCTGATTTGAAAGTGATTTTGTTTATTCAAAGTCGACAAAAAAAGTCAGTAAATACTTTTAACCAGAGGAATTAAAATAGCTATACTAAATTTGCTACACTTTCCCAATAGCAATCCATGTTTGTTAGAATAATTCATGTAGGAGATCCTGTCCCACAGACTGGCAGATGCACTGGAACTAGGGAAGCACTGCTACACTGTCAACATAGTGAAGGACAGGAGCTCTCCAGGATTTCTAGAGCTACTGCTAAGTGGCCAGGTGTTATGCCAATTGACATGGCTAGCACAAAGGACACAGGCACCAAATTAAAGAAGTAAGCTTATTTTTACTTATGTTTAAAGTGATAAAATAATGAGGAAAATAATGCAGTGAAAATAAATTAAAGTAAGATAAAGCAAAGCAGCAAAATAACAAGCGAACTACTACAACAAGCATAAAATAAGGTAATGCACCTCATCATTAGTACACAGAGTTAGCGATAGTGACATCACCAGCTGCCCTAATCATACGTTACCATCATCCAGATCTGCAGTCGCTGGGGAGCCCGGTTACAGCGAGGATTTGGAGAACCCTTCCCAGCAACTGGGAAATCTCTATACAGTGCATCCACTGGATAGATCAGGCTTCCAAATTTCCCTGCAAACGTTCCCCGCTTTTATACAGTTGAATAAACAACTTTACATCTTAAACTGCGAAAAACATCTGGTGTGGTTTTCTCCTTGTTAACTTCTGTCTCGCGCCTGGCCAGAGCAGGAGAGGGAAGATAACAAGAACAAAATAATTTGGTAATCTAGATTATGTATCTCTCAACAAAGCCACATTCGTTGCCACATTCTTTTACTTAGAGGCTTATCTGTTTTTGACAAATGAGGCTACTGTTGCACAAAGAGTATCCTTCTGCTGACTTACACAGCAAGCGTTACAGCAATGCTCTATAAGCGTTACAACAAAACTTTTATAAACTGGCATATATTCATAAGGTAATACATTGCATATGTGATCAATATTATACATATCAGATATATCGTTAGGTTGTGAGGTTCATCTAGAGGTCAACTCTGGTTCAGGGCCTCACTGCTCAGGCCCTGGTATTTCACCAGGTTTATTTTTGTATTGAATAAGTTTGCCTATGGTGTCAAGGTGGCTCTTCCAAAGGTATGGCACCCATTTTGTCAGTGAAAAATCCTTTTCAAAGTGGGGATGCATAGCTGATTCTTTCTTGAGAAGTACAATCTAAATCGAAACTCAGTACACAGGAAAGCAAGCAGATGAGGAAGGACACAGAACACTACAAGTCCAGGAAGCTACAAAATTGTATTCCCTCAAGATGGGCAGGCCCAGAATGGCCTAGAATGTCACTACAGACCCAGGTAACATATTGTACAAATGGGACAACAAGCCAAAGTATGTCATACAGATTTCAGCTGTATTACAGACAAGTGGAAATTATATATTATACCCAAGTAGAAATGCCCAGAGATTGCACATAAAATCAACATTTATCACACCTGCTGCGAGGCAAGCACTCTATTTGCTCCTGGGCAAGCTTTAGTTCTTGTAAAAAATAAATTTCTATCTGAAATTATACTCTCTTTTCTAGACATTCAAGTGAACCCTAATGTCCAGAGGTTTGTGATTTTAAAAAACCCCACAAATAGTAATGGTATCAGCCACTAAAAAATTTCCAGCTGATTACCACAAACCAATGCATGTAACTGCATGCTAAAGGAAAAAAAAAACACAAAAAGAAACCTATCTTCAGCTGCACAGAACTCACCAACCAGAAAAACTTCACTGCTGACTCAGCTTGTTACTTTCAATAAAAGCCAAACTGTGATAAGTTTTAGACTGTCTACAAATAACGAATATTACCCAAAGATAACACTGCATTAAAGTTCAGTATAGAAGAAGCATGGTGGTAAGTAAGCAATGCATGATGCAGCTTTTCATGTTCTAAAGTGGTCTACAGGACTGCTGCATGAGTTGGAACGTTGACGATCAATCACGTTAAGCTCCTTAGCTTACTCAGAAAATATTGTGTAACCAGCAATTTCTTTTTTTTTTATTATAATCCTGCTAGCCCGGAAACATGGAATTACAATAAAGGTATTTACCTTTTTCTTTGCAAGGTTATTTTTAAACTGGAACAGTTCCCCCGTCTACTGCAGTGTATATGGCCTCACAAAGGGTCGTAACAGCTACAAAGGAGGATGCAGAAGGGCAGCAAAAAGAAAAAGCAGTTGAGAGACAAGAACAGGGAGCTCTTGAGCTGGTTATACACTCCAAAAAACCTGAGCATTTTGAGCTGTATTCTAAATATCTGTACGACAAAATCACTTAATCCCAGAAGAGGGCAGTAGCAAAAGTCACGGAGTAAGAAGATTGTTTTGTACCAAAGGATATCAGTCAATGCTTACAGATCCAGTGAGATCAGATGAGCCTGAGTCAAGCTTTGGCCTCAAGCACCACGCAAATTCTGACAAAATTAGAACCAAAGGAAAAGGTCACATTTGGTACCAAAGTGCAGTTCATCTAGTCAATCTATAACAATATCATAATGTGTTTGGAAAGCAGCTGAATTTAATGAAATACTCCAGAAGCCTGCGGGCTACAGAGCTGTGAGTTCTTTACAAGAAGGCAGATATCACACTGATTTTAAGACAAAAGGACAAGAAAGGAATATGGAGGGCATAGGCTGCAGTCAAGAAGATTACAATGTTGGGGACATCATTTGCAACAGACACACAACACAGCAATGAAGAAAATAAAAATGTGACCATGAGAAAGGTCAATCTGACTAGGCAGCAAAGCACCACCATGATTGGGAAGCATACACACAGGCATCTCTCTCTGTTTTTTTCAGCTATTCCATTCCAAAAACCACCTTTCTGTCTCCAGCCCCCTCCCCATCAGTATTTAAAAGATTCCTAGGACAGAGGTTGGGACAGAGCAGGCTACGTGAACTACTCTAACCATCTAGGATTTGGGAATGAACTGCAATTTAAAGCACTTAGGTAACAAAAATGAGCACTCAACTGGTTTTTTTTTACATCTTGGCCTTACCTTCTCTCTCCACAGTCTTATAAAATGTGCCTAATAACAATGTCCTTAACTACAAAGCATTGAAGATAAAGGTGCTAGCCAAAAATGTACACAGAGTAGCTGTCTGAATAGTAAAACCTACAACTCATTGCAGTGGCTGAACGTGAATCAAACATGAAGTAAAGGATTTATATGTCACTTTCACTTGCACGTATTAACATTTCACTTCAAGCACAATACTTATTAGTGGCTGGAAGCATTCTCACAATTACATGAAATACCTAATTCCAGAACAAAAGAAGTGAACCATCCAAAACAAAGATGGAGCCTGATTTTATATCCTTTCGTAATCTTCAGTTGAACTCTTACACTGTTCAAAACCTGTCAATTCAGTCTGTACCATCTGTTATTCCTGACAAGATGTTTCTTGGGAGAGCTTATAGCATCCTTCCAGTGCTGAAATGGGGCTTGTAAGAAAGACAGGGAACAAACTTTTTAGGAAACCTTGTTGCAACAGGACAAGGGCTAATGGTTTTAAACTAAAAAAGGGTAGATTTAGACTAGATGCAAGGAAGAAATTTTTTACAATGCGGGTGGTGAAACAGTGGAACAGGTTGCTCAGAGAGGCTGTAGATGCTTCATCCCTGGAAACATTCAAGGTCAGGCTGGACGGGGCTCTGAGCAACCTGATCTAGTTGAGGATGTCCCTGCTGAGGGGTTGGTTGGACTAGAAGACCTTTAAAGGTCCCTCCCAACCCAAACTATTCTACGACTCAACGGAATCTAGAAGTAGAAAAGAAAAAAAGCAGTTGTATATTTGGGTCTTTTTGCATCCTTAATGCTGAAAGATCAAAACTCTTCATATTTGCTTATCTTCAGTGTTCATACTTACAGAAAATTTATTTAAAAACTGAAAAAGAAATTATTTTTTTCACTCTGATCCTCAAATTAGGCATGGCAGAAAAAAACCAAACAATTTAATCCCAAGAAAACTCACACAGGACTACAAAAATTTAATACAAAATGTCATTAAAGAGCAGGCTTTCAGGAACTGATGCTTCCAATAAATAACACAAACACAGAGATTTATACTGAGTACAACGGCTTCCAGTAAGCAAAGCCTCTAGAGACAAAACATGTTATTCTGAGTATGATTTTATATAATTGGTTTAAATGGTTCTCCCTTGGTTGTTACAATCTAGATCAATAACCTCTGAAAAATCATCATATTCTGTATTCTAATCTAAGAGGAAACATCACCTAGCAACAAAGAAATGAAGTTCTTCTTTCCATTTGTTCCCAAGGGTAGTTAATGGAATTAACACTGTGAGTAGGAAAGCATAATTTTTATATAGTCCCAGTATCAAATAAAAATTCTTTATTCTCACATACACTCAGATACACAACGGATATTGAGAAAATTATGCTTGCTTGTTTGTATGATTGAGGTCAAAGATAACCCCTATGGCTGGGAGACATCCAAATTGTTCCAGTATTCCTGACACCTCTGTGTGCCTCTGCTGCCTTCAGGAATGACAGTCCATAGAGTTCAACCCAATTCTGTGGCTATCAAATTCAAATGGTCTATATCTCACATTTTCCTCATTACAGGGCTGACATATAGATACTTCTTCCATTAAGCATACAGCACTTTTTATCAATGTTTCTCAACAACTGAAGTTTACATATCTGTTCAGAAAGTCTGCATTGGTGGGATTTCCCAGTCTGTGTGCCTGCACATAAGAGGATGCAAATGCACTGAGAGGT
This sequence comes from Pterocles gutturalis, assembly GCF_000699245.1. NCBI lineage: Eukaryota > Metazoa > Chordata > Aves > Pterocliformes > Pteroclidae > Pterocles > Pterocles gutturalis. Next base: position 9,818 of record NW_010125449.1, read on the forward strand.
AGGGAAAACAGACCTGCCCTGTCCTCTCAGGCAAAAGTTGGACCGGGACAGGCACAAGCAAGATACTATCCACAAATACCAGGTCTATTGAGATACACTGAAAAAGGAGGCAAGACTTTTCAGAGGAAGTTATTTATTTTTTTAAACAAGATCTGAAAAACCTCAGGCCCTTCCACGTCTCTAAATAAGCATGTGAAATTGGTAAGTCGATGAAAACTGAACTGCTTCCCATAGAGGGGAGAATGGAAAGGGGAAAGAAGGGAAGGACAGAAGCTAAGCCTGGAGTAACAAGATCATTTAAAGTTACTTCATTACATGCTCTCTGAAATATCTGAAGTACATCATTGGACAAGAATAAACCCCTGTGAACGTTTCTGTTAGAGTTGCAGGTGACAGCTACGTGGGCAAGGATCACAGACTGCCTAGGATAATTGCAATTCCTCCTATTTCAATGAATTCCTTCTATTTAAATGAGTTTGCAATAGTTAAGTTGAAGGTACAGATAACCCACTAGCTACAGCATTTTAATATTTTTAAATATTTAAAAATTTAAATGGCAGAGAAATAAATCTTCACTAATGAGATAGAAAAATATAGTCACCTTTCTCACTCACAAAGGACTGTCATTTGGATGACATTTCACTTGAAAATTGTTTCACATAAAATGGTCATATCTGCATTTTTAATGCTACCACTTCGGAAGCAACTGCACTGCTAGAAGATACGAGTGATTTATACTCTTCATATCTCCCTCACTTGAATTTTGAAGATTCTATTTTTGGCTTCTGTAAGAGAAACTGTCCTTCGAATAACTGTACTTCAAAATATAAACCCCTCAGTCTTCCGAATCTGATGGCTACTGTTTCTGCTGAATACATATAGAGGTATGCTTAAATTTTTCTAAGTTGTTACACCTTAATAATTAAGCCAACAGTTTTAGACAGGTTGTCTAAATAGATCTTGCTTAATATTTTATTAAGTCAAACAATGAGGATGCCATCACAACAAACATTCTTAATTCAGTCATCTAACAAACATTTTTAATTAAAGTCACCTAACAAGACAGCTGGCAAAATTCCAGGTGAAGCAGACCTCATCTAGACTTTGTGAATACGAACGCAAGTATAATTAAGGAAACATCTAACCTACAAATTGTAATCTCATTGCAATCACTCCCAGTGCTGCATTTGAAATTTAAGATAAACAAAATAACAACAGCGCTTAGCTTCTTACATATTCTTATCTTGTAATTGCTTCAGTGCCTAAGAAAAAGTTCTAAATTATTTTTTTCCTGCAGCTGGCACCCTTAGAAAACCTTTACCATGCAGAGCCTCTGGTTCAGACTGAAGCCTTGTGCAGGTCTTTCGAGACCTCTCTACCCTCAGTTGTTTGAAATCAGCCAAGGGTCAACATTTACTGGGTAAGATGAGTAGACAGCCAGCATGACTGCTTAAACCCAATTTCTGTAGCAAATGCAAAGAAAGCAAATACAGCATTCTGCCACTCAGGTGTTGAGAACAATAGGAAGAGACCAACAGCTCTGAAAGCCTGATTCTGCAGAGCTCTCCTATTCTACGGATTAAAAACATTCAGAGAACTTTGACTCTCGAACTGCTGCAATTATCTCCTCCTGAGATTACGTTCTTACTCTTCCTTCTCTTCCCCTATGGGACAGGATAAGGAACCACAAAACGAGTGTAATGGCCCCTCAGCTATCTCAGTTCACAGTCCCAAGAGTGAATTCAAACAGCCATCATTTCTCAATTACCTTAAGCATGTGTGTAATTCCTTTCAGGACTGGAGGAAAACACTGCAGCTGGCCAAACAATTAGCAGGACATTATCACAGTTTTTATTTAACACATTATTGCATTTTAGTTATTTCATTTTTGAGACAGCACAGCTTGAACAGTATGTCTTGCCTGTGGCTCAAAAATAATTTGGAAAATAAACACACAGTTTATATTCTCAATAAAGTACTAGGAAAGAGAGGGGAAGGTGTTTCCCCCTTTCATCCAACGATGTCTTAGATGGATTCACATATATCAAAGCCTTGCTTGCTATTAAAAGATAATAAACCAACCTTGTGCATGCACTTCTGTCAAAACCTGTCATAGCAACGATAATCTTAGGAGATATGTACCTAGATACAAAAAGTTACTATGCATAGATTTTCATGACTCTGTCTCTCCAAAGCAAAATTTTCATTCCTTCTTCTGTTTACTACAGATAATAATTTTAATTCAACTCGAGACTTACACGTATTGAAGAAACTGCTTCGTCTGCATTGCTCGACTGTCACATTCCAGGGGGTAGAGATGGAACAGCGTGTCTGGAAAGCCCATGCCAGGCTAGAATACGAACGGCAACTCCCTTTCACTGCCGCAGAAGCAAACCCTGAGAATGAAGAAAGAGAGTTGTTTATATACAGGGCATTTTCTTCTTTAAAAGAGCATTTCCTGAAAATATACACATCAGAAGAAAGAACAGTAATATTTTGTCATTCAGCCTAGTTTCCACAGGGAATCAGACTTGAACCTTCTGTCTTGAAGTGCAAAGCAAGTTTCAGAAGTGGGAGGAAATACTGCAATAGAAAATGTCAAAGAGAAGAAGGCTAGAAGGTTTCTAACATATTTCTGATTGAGAATGCACCTCAAAAAGCAGAAATACTGTCCTAGCAGCAGAAGTGCAATAATGTTCATGGACACCATCAAAAAGTGACAAATAAATGGATCATATAATACTATATGTCCTATGAAAACCAAATCTGAAATCAGACCAATAATCCTGTTTAACATCTTCATTAATGCATCTGGATGGTGGGGCAGGGTGTACCCTCAGCATGTTTGCTGATGATACAAACCTGGGAGGAGTGGCTGACACACCCCAGGGCCATGTGGCCACCCAGAGGGACCTTGACAGGCTGGAGAAATGGGCTGACAGGAACCTCATGACACGCAAATTCATGAAGCGTTCCATATTTTTAGGTGTTCAAGAAACATGTGGATGTGGTGCTTCGGGACATGGTTTAGTGAGTTAGGTGGTGTTGGGTTGACAGCTGGACTTGATGATCCTTGAGGTCTTTTCCAACCTTTATGATTCTATGATTCATGAAGTTCAACAAGGGGAAGTGCAAAGTCCCGCACCCAGGAGGAACTGCATGCACCAGTACATGCTGGAGGCTGAATGGCTGGAAAGCAGGTTGGCAGAAAAGGGCCTGGGGGATCCTGGTGGCCACCAAGTTGACCGTGAGCCAGCAGTGCACCCTGGCAGCAAAAAAGCCCAACAGATCTTGGGCTGTGTTAGGAGGACTGTTGGCAGTGGGTTGAGGGAGGTGACGCTTCCCCTCTATGCTCAGCACTGGTGAGACACAGCTGGAGCGCTGTCTCCCGTTCCGGGCTCCCCAGTACAAGACAGACATGGACATACTGGAGAATCGGACATTGGAAAAAGTTTCTTCACTGAGAGGGTGGTCGGTCACTGGAACAGGCTCCCCAGGGAAGTGGTCACACATCAAGCCTGCCAGAATTCAAGGAGCATCTGAATGACGCTCTTAGTCATATGGTTTAGTTTTAGGTAGTCCTGCAAGGAGGAAGGAGTTGGACTTGATGATTGTTATGGGTCCCTTGCAACTTCAGATATTCTACAATTCTATGATAAAGCCCTGCAAAGGGACAAGAAGATGACTAAGGGACTGGAGCACTTCTTGTAAGAGGAGAGTCTGAGAGAGCTGCAACCATTTAGCCTGGAGAAAAGTAGGCTCAGGAGGGATCTTATCCATACACAGAAATATCTGAAGGGATGGTATACAGAAGACTGAGCCAGGCTCTCCTCATTGGCACCCAGTGACAGGACAAGAGGCCATGGGTGTAAATTTAAAACCACTAAATTCCATCTGAACATAAAAAAAACATTTTTTGTTTTTACTCCTAACTGAACACGGTCCTGAGTAATCTACTCCAGCTGACCCTGCTCTGAGCAGGGAAAATGAACTAGATAATCCCCAAGAGGCTTCCAACCTCAACTGCTCTGCGATTGTGCGAATTCGTGAAGCTGACTTACGCTAGCATCCTGAAAGGAGCATGTACCTCCAGAAGTACCTTCCTGGATTTGATTATTACAAAGGCAGCCAGTTATACATGCTCTCATCTCCAGAACAGATTACTTCAGTACAGCATACATGGTGGTGCACCTTCTGCCAGGTGGCTCAGCTAGTGCAGAAAGGTTGCTATTCTATCAGCCAAAGGGAACACGATATAACTGCTAAGGCTCACGTGCTTAGATACAACAATGAAAGCAAGATATTCTTTCTTGAGAGAGGTCGTTCTTCAGAAGTAACGAATCCATATTTTTCCCACTTACATAACCAATCAATACAAAGAGTGTGCATATTCAACAAATTAAAAAGGGTTATACTGTCTTGAAATCAATTATTCAACATGTTATTCAGAAAATGTTAATAATAACAACAAAAACAATCTATTTCTTCCTAAACTACACTAAAATTTATTCTTTTCAGCTAGATTTTAAAAGCAGAAAATAAGTATGACTCATCCAGTATCAATAAAACAACAATTTTTTTAAGTTGGGACAATAGCTCCTTCTAAGGTAAATAACAAGAAGTTCACTTAGCAGGAAGTTCTAAAAAATTCCTCTCAAGGTAGTCTTAAAAATGTAAATCTATCATAATTTACTCCTATGAAAAGTCAGAATTGACACTAAAACTCCACTATGAAAATTTTGTGAAAAAATATTAATTTTCACAAAATTAAAAGCAGCCTAGAAAAAAAAAAAAGAAAAAAAAATAGGAATAGAAGATTCTTAAATACCTTTTAAATTCACAGAGAATGCAGAACATATAACTGAGTCATAATGTGAGGCACATACAAACAATATGCTATACTCAATCTTTGGTGCCTCCCCAGTCAGTCTTTCTTTTCTACTTCAAATAACTTGGTGTCACCACCAGAATTAACTACCTTGCTGCTCAACCCCTTTTCCAGGGAGCTTATGAAGATGCTAACCAGAACACACGTTTAAGGAACTCCACTGGTGACCCCCCTCTGACAAAAGAGCTCTAACACTCTT
>NW_010125449.1:14926-20713 GCF_000699245.1 Pterocles gutturalis
CAAGACCTCAGCTCATATTCCACATCTGCTGAACTTCTTAAAAATCTGTGGGAAGGACTCTGCTAAAAGCTATTTGGATATTATACATGCAATGCATTCACTGGACGACTGTTATCCTACTGAGTCTCTCAGAAAAACCAACAAACGCACCCAAGCCCTGAGAGATTTGTAAGGTTGAATTTCCCATTACTAAAGGCATGCGTAATCTTTTTATCTACATGTATTCTGCAACCTTTTTAAAAAGATTGGTGCCACATTTACCACCCTCTGCTCTTCAGGTACCAAAGCAATTTCAAAGGGGAGGCTACATACTTTTAATAGGAATTAAACCTTTTCATCCTGGAGTTCTCTTGGAATTCTTTTGTGAATAGTTTCCAAACCTGCTAATGAACATCCGGTAGATTTGTCCCATAACCTCTTTCACAGTTATTTTAACTTCAGAAATATCCCCTAACTCTCACCACCATCACCACCAAGGGGTACCACATGGAAATCTCATTTCTTTTTCTCTACATTAAAATCATACAGTGAGAAAGTTGTTGCTTTGTTTTGAACTGGTCATCTGCACTTCTAGCAGCGGAGGTATTGGTTTCTTTCACAGTTCTGTAATACAAAAGCATATTCTAAATTCTCTGCCTAAGAAACAATACATCTCATTTGGAAAATTAAACTTAAAGAGTACCAGACAGTTTACTTCATTATCAAAAAATATTTGCAACGCCATTTGCTTTTGGTTCTTTGTTTTACTCTTTCTTTCATTAGCAAAAAAAAAGTTCCACATTCTAAATACCATCTCCTTCTGAAAATATGATGGAAATCTGAGAAAGTCTACACATAAGTAATGAACTCAGGACAAAATGACAACAGTAAGAAGAATCAAGACACAGTGGAATTAGACGAATAGCTGCTGCAGAAATAAAATTCTGACAGAATGGAAGAGGAGAAAAGGTCAAATCTCAAAAAACTGAAATGCCAAATAAACACTGGTATAATCGAAAAAGGCCAGAGGAGCTTCAACTAAGCTCAAGAAGTCTGGTGATCCAAAGTTATTTTTTAAAAGTACTACAACATCCAACCATTATACTTCATAAGAGAAGTTGTTAAAGCCCAAGGTAAGATCCCGGCTTCACCGAAACCAGTGACAGATCTCCTATTTTCATTAAAGTTTTTACCTTTTTTAAAGTGAGAGCATTTTATACTTTTAAGACTGGCAGAGAGCCAAAACCAGTTCTGAGCTGGCAATCAAAATTACATGTCTAGGACAGCCCAAGGGCTGTGCTGACCATATTCTGGACAGTGGGAGATGAGAGTGTTTTGGTCTCTGAATTGCTGAAGGCAAAAAGAGGAGGAGGAAGACATGGCAAAAAAACCCCAAACCCACATGATTCCCAAAGTCTGAAACACTGAGTGCTGGTATTTAATAAAGTATACCCACACACTTCTGCACACATACTGCTACCAAGGGAATAGACACTCTGAAAGGAGAGTAAACAATAAAAATATTAATGGAATGTAAACAGTTTGAAATGTCACATCTCAATAAACCAGCATTCTGACACGTAAGAACAGTTAATGCATCAGATCTTCCATTCCCTATGCATTCCCCAAACATCCATGGGATTTTTATTTAAAATCTAAAATGTTTCTTACGATAAGCTATTCCAAACGGACTTGTTTGTAAAAGCAAGACAGGTCACGAATGCTGGAGTGATGTCTTGCCACCAGCAAGTGACACATCAACAAATCTGCAAAAAAAAAATGCACGCCTGCTGTATTTAAGTTGTGTTCCGCACTGACAGAAAATTATCTCCTCAGTGTTATTTACTTCCCTGCTATATATTACAATTAAAACTCTGCACGGACTTTTAAGTGTTGTTCTTCTCTGGCTAAATACAAAATTTTATACAAGTATAAAAGTATGTATATTCAGCACTAAAAATTCACTTTAAAAAAAAAACCCACTATAAAAACATTTCATTCTTCTCACAAGATGCAGTGGAAGAATGAAACTCAAGACAGGAGGAAAAAGTAAACCTAAGGGGTTAACAGTCTTATTTCTGCAAACTTTAAATCCCGAACAGTTTTATATCTAACACTCACCCTAGTTCATATACAAGTCTACTACTTTACTGCACCCATTTCATTATAACTTTCCTAACCTTTATTTCAGTTACCTCCTGGTTTAACATGCCACCTTTAGGAGATTTACGTGCAGGGTGCAGCATCTGTCACCACAGAGTCCCCTAAACTGGCAGGCATTGCCATTTGCTTTCTGAATCACCCAACTAACATTCTGGAAGACAGCAAGCATGCTGAACATCCACATATTCACTTCACTAGCAAATGCTGTGTTCAGCAAGCCTAGGCACTAATTTTATTTCTTAAAAAAAAAAAAAAACAAACTGGCAACAATTGAATAATCCCTTCTACTCTTGTAATTATTTTCCCCAGGAATTGAATAGAGAAAACTGTTCTTACTCAGCTCCACACCCGAGAGAAAGAAACACTGCATGAAGTTGGTTTCAGCAGTGAGAACCGCATTGTAAAAAACCTTTTAAAAACATCCATTAAGATCCTTATTGTGTGGTTATAATTAGAACTTTGGAAAAAATTGCCTGAGTATAATTTCAGACATGGGAGGCTCTAAGCTGAAATAATCACGACATTCTCAAAAGGTTTAGGTAGGAGAAAACAGAGATGTTCTGATTAAATTCCAAATTGCAGTTCTGAAGATATCAAGCCCTATTAATTTAGCCTCTAATGGGCAATGAAGTTTAGGAGTGTTTTGCTTGTTTTTTTCTGTTTAACAGTTTGCTTGCTGCTTTTTATTCAAATGAAATTGTTATGCTCAGAAATAACGCACTCATCCAAACAATCGCAACAGGGAACACACTTCAGAATCGTTACTGGTTTTTTCATATCATCTCGTAAGTGCTCAAGAAAGGCCCATGCAGTAAAGAAATCTTTGCAGTGACACAAAGTGCTTTTTAAAAAACCCTCCAGCTACCTTGGAAAAAATTGGATGTGAAGAATTTAATTTCTCAAGCTAAAACCCATGCATTTAAAATCACAGCACATGGAAAGAGTCACTGTCTACCTGGGCTAACCATGGAACACAAACATAATCAAATCAAAAAGAGTTCAAAGGTCACACCTAAAAATCACAGATTATTTTAATTAATTACCTAGGAGCGGTTGCAGCCTTGTACTTTTCCTGGTCCACTTGCAATAAATATATATATATATTTTTTTTTAGGATAGCCTCTGTGATTAGACAGTGAAAATTTCTCCCTCCACCAAGGAAACACTACCAGCCTGCTTTCAAATCTCCCTGAATGCTCAGGCTTTAATTGCAGTTTGGCTACAGAACTGGCATAACTTCATTATAGATTGGCCTGAGGAAGAAAAGAGACCAGAAATTAATTAACTCCTTAGATTCATTTTTTTTAGAAGTGGAGGCAAGGAAGATTTTAGAGGACAGTAGATGCTAAAAAAAAAAAAATAAATAAAAAAGCTAGAGAACTTTATTTGGCCTTTGAAAGAAAAAAGGGATATCCTCTGCTGAAAGCAAAAAACATGCCCACCTTCCTTCTAATACCAAGACTGAAAATACTCTTCCCAACGTAATCTGGCCTTTCTTCCCACCTCAGTCACCAGCTTTCCCTGGAGAACACACAGGCATTAATGTAGTTCATGATGACTTTTGCCTAGAACTTCAGCGCACACAAGCTACCTAGGATGTATAAAGGATTCTGAGACAGGTTCACCACGATTTTATTAGCGGGGTGCTTAGCTGATGGCATACAATGACTCTAAAGATGGAAGTCACTTTGGAGGAAAAGTGAAAACAAAAGGAGACAGAAAGACATAATACATGTCCCAAAGGCAAGTGCTGCAGATGACTTCCCACCATAAGAATTTCCCATAGTAGGAATATACTTTTCATCAGGACCCTTGTAGACTCCTCACTAGATACAACCAGGCTGGCTGCTGTTAAGTGCTATGAACGTATGTCCTAATGAATCCAAAACTTACCACCCAGAGGAAAGCAAAAGGAAGAAGTTTTTTTTTTTTTTTGCTCCTGCCAGTTGCTACCCAGAAGAACCCACCAAACGCTAATGGGATTCCCAGCTGCAAGGCCATAAGGACAACAGCATGAGAACAAGGTGAAAATACTGCCCCAGAGCCTCTGCTTGGGTGAAAGGGGACAGAGCTGCTGAAAGGCAGGCAGCAAAGTTGCAAATGGAGGGCACTTAGGGATCCAAAAGGCTGAAGTACCCATGGCACTGCAATAACTACACCTGCACCCACCTTCAGTTTGTGTCAAAAGCTCACTAGTCCTCACTGCTTAAAAACACTGTATAATGAAAAGACTCTTATTTTCTTTTACGAGATGCATGCAGGTAAAAAAAAAATCTATCAAAATTACCTACATAATTCAGAAAAATGCCACCTAGCAAACATTTTCAGCTATATAGTATTATTGCTTATATATCGAAAAACAATTTTCTCAATTTTCTAACCATGATTTCTGAAGGACAGATCCAAAGTCAACTTAGTGGAAAAAATATGTATGTTCTCCCTTCCTCCTCAGTACACTTTAACCTCTACTGGGGAAAATAATACATTTGAATTCTGAAAAGTTACTGGAGAGGATTAAAAACCAGAAAGAAATCATCACTTAAAAAGTAGAGAAGTCTAGAAAACAAATTTAGATTCTTATCAATTAAAAATGTTAATCAACTTAAATCAATTAAAAACTCATCACAACATACAAGGAGAAAGGTAGAAATAATGGGAAAAAACCAATATTTGAACTGAAAAGCAAACCACCTCACCCCATTATCTTAAGGCACATATTAGTGTCCAAGTTACTCTGACGGGGTAATAGGTTTCCAAAGGCACAGCTGGCCTGCCCCAAACCCTGTGACCATGTGCAAGATCTGAGTGCCTAAAGCCTGTTTACGATTTGAAGTACATGTTTACTGCATGTGAAGAAAGAAATATGGAAACTGCTAAGTAGTGACAACAGCAACCTTGTCCAGCAATGACAATGCAAGTGTAAAGCTGGTTATGTGACAAGGTATTTACCATGCTTCCTGTCCTGGAAAAGAATAAACCAAACAAGAGCAACTGGGTTCACAACACCTAGCAAAAGACAGGCTTTAAAAAAATATTTGTTTAAAGAGTTGCATTAACATTGTTTAGATATAAAACAGAATTCCTATCTAAGCTCTTGTAGGACCCAGAGTGGTTGAATAGACAAGGGAGCGTATGCAACTGTGGAGTGTTCTGATCCATGTACACACAGAGCAGCTCCTGTTTCTCCATGTGTTGGTTTCGAGGTGATCACCAGCCCATTTAGCATTGTGCCACAGCAACCATCCTCAAGTCTGACAGATGGAGCCGAGTCCAACAAACAGCAAAACACTTTTTCCCACACTAGAATTAATATAAAGAAGGGAAAGACCAGTGCAAGGGCTAAAAAAATATAAATACACAGAGGTATTATCATAGAATCGTAGAATGGTTTGGGTTGGAAGGGACAATAAAGACCACCTAGTTCCACCCTCCTGCCATGGGCAGGGACACCTCCCACCAGCCCAGGTTGCTCAAAGCCTCATCCAGCCTGGCCTTGAACCCCTCCAGGGATGGGGCATCCACAGCTTCTCTGGGCAACCTGGGCCACTGCCTCACCACCCGCACAGGGAAACATTTCTTCCTCACGTCTCATCCAAATCTGCCCTCTTCCAGCTTGAAGCCGTTCCCCCTCGTCCTGTCCCTGCA
>NW_010125450.1:0-16512 GCF_000699245.1 Pterocles gutturalis
TTACCCCTTCAATTCTCTCCCCTATCCTCCAAGGGTGGTGGGGGGAGGGAAGGGGGACTGAGTGAACGGGCATGTGGGTTGGCCCCCAGACAAGGGCAAACCCATCCCTTAAAGTACCCTCTCTTAAGATACTCTATGCCAAGGATGCATGGGGCACCTAGACCAGTCACAATGGAGTGCTTCTGCCACTCAGAAGGGCTCATCTCTCTTACAGCCATAATCTTGTTTAATGTCTTGCAGCTCACCCAGGGATAGAGATCGGGTGGTTACTGTCTAATCTATGATCTCTTCCCGCCGGGCTCATGATGGCTCTGCTCTGGAGGGGCCCGCCTCCTCACTGTCAGGTTCATAAGTTTCTTCCTTCTTTCTTACGCTTGTTGACTTTTGTGTTTTCTTCTTCTGTACAGGGGCAACTGACAACGGCACAAACCATGAGGTGCTTTTCAGTGGAGTTGCGGTGGAGACAGAGGAAGTTAAATAGCTGTCTATATTGCCTGGTCTCTCAGAAGACCCTTCTTTTGTGGGATTGCTACACAATATGAACTTGCTGTTTCTTACCTTCTCCAGTGTGGACATTCACGATGTATCATTTCAGTACTTCACGTGCTTAGGTGGTGGTCATCCAGTTTCCTGTTTAGTTTCAAACAGCTCTAGCATCATTTTTAAGGCATCGAGCAGGGATAGCACAATCCTCAGCACATACCACTGAAGAATTTTTAGATGCTTCCTGGAAGAGTAATATCTAAGAGAGATTTCTGGTTTTACCTGTAAGTTCAAATTTGCAAGTGCATGAGCTGTACAACCAAATACAACAGGAAACCTTAACCTCTTGCACTGCAACCAACAGAAAAAGCTTGCATTTTCTACAAAAACACACAGGAAATTAGCAAAACTGCTACACAGCTACATTGAAAAGGTGACAACTTTCAACTCAAACTCAGGCAGGACCTGACCTGGCTATGCAGAGGTGAAAATATCTTATTTTCTGCTAACACATCCCTGAGCAAAATGCATTTAATCTCACATTAACTAAAAATGACTGAAACTTGATGTTTTGGTTGGGTTTCCAAAGCCTCTTTTCTCATGTAGCAGTTTAGAGTATTGTGTTGGGAAGAAGGATTTTAGTTGCTTGATTACATGATGAAATTATTTTCAGCTTTTTATATGCATCGTAATAGCTACATTTACCATTCTGTTATCATTAGTGCTTGAGAACATCTTTCATTTAGCTACTTAGAGATTTTTACATAGAACTCCCAGAAGTAAAAGGCATCATCTTGCTGATTTTTAAGTTTTTCTTTTCCAGCATCTTATTCTTCAGTCTAAAAGGTATGTCACTTTTAAAACTCTCGGCATCAGTGACAAGGTTGAAATCTGAATGTGCTACATCAATTTGGCTTTGGTTTGATGCCTGACTGAGGCACAGCCTGGCTGAGCAGAGAGAAAAAATGAAGATGAATGTCAGCCATCCATTGGAATAACTGAGTAAAAAATCAGCAGGTCTCAGTCTGTAGCTGAGAAGGAGCACTACTCCATAAGTGAGAACTAATGTATTTTGCATGAAGTGATAGAAATATAAATGCCAGTGGTATAACAAAATTATATAAATTTAGCAAGATCATTTCAGGAGGAATTTACACTAATCTGGTGGCAAGGCAGACTCTCACTACACTTTTAAGGACACAGAATGATTCAATGAACTGATTCAATAGTTAAACAAATATTCAGTCCTGAGAGGAAAAGAAAACCATACAAATCTAAGGTTAATGGAGACTGGTCCCAAGGGATGTCTTTTATCCCTTGATGCTGTCTCTTAGGCTTCAAATGTTCCTGTGTTTCTATGTAAATGAGCTGCTTACAAAATCCGACTCTTTCAAGTATGTTCTAAGCGCTACTGTCTATGTCATTTTACAGTAAAGGCATTTTTGTTGCACAGCAATATGTTTCTTTTAGAAGGTGGGTAAATATGCAAAATGTTTCTGTAACTATTTGTCAGATAGTCAGACAGATTTTTTCGTCTATCCTCAGGCCCCTTTTATGTTCACTGTCTGTGAACATATGCGACAAGAGCTCTCCCAACACAAACACTTGAAGGAATCAAATTGCGAGCTCTTTTTCTACCAACATTTGCACAAAAATATGAGAAGAAGAGTATATTTTATCATGTAATGGTGAAGAAACACTGTGTGAATTGTGACCAGCCCTTACAGTTCCTGAACTTGCAAGAACCTGTAAAATTTTATTGATCCTCATGCTGGTACTATTCAACTATATAAAGGTCCTAGGAAGGAAAGTGAGAAATGGAAGCCAAAGTCCTTGTTAATGTGTCAGCAACCAGATGTCAATAAGACTGTCTCCCAGTTTCCTTGGAGTCACTCCAGATGCAATATGTGAAAAATGAGCAACTACTCAAATCATAGCACAAGCAAAGCTAATACGTTGCAAGAGAGAAAACAGACGTGCTGAAGAACTTGCCTCTTCTGCAACATGCACTGTTATTGAGGGTGCTTGTTCAGACATCAGTTTATTTGCAGCTTCAAAGACTCTTTGCACTTACTACACTGATGAAAGTCAAGTACCCTAGCTTCTTGAGCCAGCAATGAGCCACAGGCTGTAGTGGGCATACACCTCAATAACCATCTCACCAGGCTTATTTCAACCACAAATGCCCTGGGGAAAGAGATAATTTTATTAGAAGTCTGGAATGGAACCCTACCTGGAGGCAGCTTTCTCTGAAGCCCATGAGCTCAGTCTGCCTGCATCATGTATCATCATGCGTTATTCTTGTGAAGTCTCTGTGTGCAGAAGTTTAAGTCTACCCCAGAGCCCAGGGTGCAGAATGGGTATAGCCTATGAAGTCATTGGAACAGTATGTCTCAAGAGCTGGGAAATTGCTATGAGACAGGCTGCTGTCATGTCACTGGTACAGAAGCTTTTGATGAATATGAAATTTTGCTATTCTCCATGTTAAAAAAAATGAACTAGCTATATTAGCAAATAACTGGATCTAAATCGTGTATGCCTCTACCAAGCTGAATCTCATACACAACCATCCTTTTCACATGAAGGTTAGTACTGCAATTTTTATTATTTTGGGGCTTTTGCAACCTAAGCTAAAGCCCTCAGACCTCTGCAAATTTTCTTTTCTAGGAGAAAAAATATATTGTTGTCATTGATCACAAATAGTCCCTTTAAAATCTTCCAGAATACAGAAAAGAAAGGACAATCTTTTCTTTCTTTTCTTTCCATGCCTAAATTCCAAATTTGGCTGTTTAGGTGGTTGTGTTTCTCATTAATATTCAGATAAGATATAGCAGACCTAGGACTCAACTATAACTATTCTTAAAACACAACTTCAATAGCATCTTTTCAAAAGTTGTATAAAGAATGCTTTGATTCAAGCTTCTGTGTACCAAAATGAATGAGACCTTTTATGATGAGTACTTACAAACGCACCCAGGAAGCCGCAAGTTATGTGACTGGCTACAGGCACGTCTCCAAGCCGCTAGGAATTACTAAAACGGTCATTCTACTTTATTTGGGGGAAAGTTTTTCTCTTTATGAACTAATCAACCAGTCTGCCACTCTCCCTGTGACTCAAAACACATGCAAGGAAGTGTTATTTCCAGAGAAGCTACCAGATTTTGCTATTGGTGTGGTAAACACTCAAATATTTTTTCTATTCTACACTCACATAACCATAGAAGCACAGAAGTTTTTTGTATTGAGACCAGCCAACACTCCCAAATTCTTATCCTATAAGAATTATACATTCATGCAAAGCTCCATGATGTAATATTGCTAGAAGTCTTGCAAGTTCTCTACATTATTCTTACCAATTTTACAGTAATGCTTATGTGATTAAGCAGAGGATACAAATTTAGAGCATGAAGAAATTTTGCTATTGACAGAGTCTCATTTTTATATCCAGTTCACTCCCCATCAGTCCTTTCATAAGTAGATACCTGTCATTCAGGATGAGGAGTTAAGAGCACTAGTTACAAGAACAGTTACATCACTCCCTTGTGTGCCTTTGGCCATAGAAAGCTGCGTATTTCTACTGCCTCAGCAAGATGAGCCCCTCAGACTGTAGCAAACGTGTCTTCTAGGTGAAGTGATGAATATGGATTTCAGCATGAACAATTTACTACTAAATATAGGAATGTTTATGAAGATGAGGAGCAAAAACTGAGAATTTGATTTAGGAGATATTATTACCAACATAAATAAAAATGTTTTTGCAGATGTTTTCAAAGTTATCTAGGATAATGTCAAGAGTATTATCCAATGTAAAGTGGTTCCAGTGCAAGCGTAACTGATCGATGACGAGGACAATGGTTCATCTAGGGTGGATGAGTCACCAAGGTTAAGTTGGCCTACACCCTGCATCAAAACTGCTTCCATAAAGAAAAAAAAGATGGGTCACTGTCATAGGAGACTTCCTCCTGAAGGGAACAGAAGGTCCAATATGCAGACCGGACCCAGTTCTTAGTCTGCTGCCTCCCTGAGACCAGGGTTAGAAATGTGAAGAGAAAGCGTTCTACCCTGGTAGCGCCCTCAGATCATTATCCATTATTGATTTTTCAGGTAGGCAGCAATGAAGTTGCAACAAGAAGTCCGAGGGCAATCAAGAGAGACTTCAGGGCCTTGGGACCACTGGTTAAGGAATCAGGAGCACAAGTAATGTTCTCCTCTACCCTTCCAGACACAGGGAATCATGAGGAAAGAAACAAGAAAAGCCAGCAGATCAATACCTGGCTACAAGCCTGTTGTCATCAGCAGAATTTTGGGTTCTTTGATCATGGGTTGGTCTACATTACACCAGGTTTGCTGGCAATAGATAGGATACACCTGTCTCAAAGGGGGAAAAGGATCTTTGCACAGGAGTTAGCAGGGATCACTGAAAGAGTTTTAAACTAGATTTGAAGGGGGAAAGGGATAAAACCAGGCTCACTAGAGATAAGCCTGGGGGTAGCACATCAACATTTGAGGGATGGTGTGCTGGAGAGGTCCTTTGGTCAGCCATCTCACTGGAGGTAGGGGATGGAGACCCATGTAGCAGTAAAAACACAAGGGTTATTGATGTGTTAGAAACTACAGACACACCTGAGAATGGTCACAGAGGAATGAGGGTTTCTCCCTAGAAAAAGGTGGCGAGATCAGCCCAACTGAAGGGCATCTACACCAATGTACACAGCACAGGTAACAAAGAGGAAGAGTTGGAAGCCATTGCACAGCCAGAAAATTATGATATAGGTCCAATCACAAAAACATGGTGGAATGACTCTCACAACTGGAGTGCTGCAATGGATGGCTATAAACTTTCCAGTAGAGATAGGCAAGGAAGGAGAGATGGTGGGGTAGCCCTGTATGTTGGGGAAAGTTTTGACTGTAGATCTTGACGATGGTGATGAAAGGGTTGAGTGTTTGTGGGTAAGAATCAGGGGAAAGGCCAACAATGCAGAAATCATGGTAGCAGTCTGTTACAGACCACTCATCCAGGATGAAGAGATGGATGAAATATTCTTTAAGCAGCTGGGAGAAGTCTCATGATCACTAGCCCTTGTTCTCATGAGGGACTTCAACTTAACATATGTCTGCTGGAAATACAATTCAGCAGAGAGAAAACAGTCTAGGAGGTTCCTGGAATGTGTGGAAGATAACTTCCTGACACGGCTGGTGAGTGAGCCAACCAGGGAAGGTGCCACACTGGACCTTTTGTTTGCAAACAGACAAGGACTGGTGGGTGATGTTATGGTTGGAGGATGTGTTGGGAATAACGATCATGAAATGACAGAGCTTTTTATTCTCAGAGAAGTAAAGAGGAGGGTTCAGCAGAACTGCTATCTTGGACTTCCAGAAGGCAAACTTTGGCCTGTTTAGGAAACTGGTTGAAAGAGTCCCTTGGAATGCAGTCCTGAAATGGCAAAGGTGTCCAGGAAGGCTGGACGTTCTTCAAGATGGAAATCTTAAAGGCACAGGAGCAGTCTGTCCCCATGTGCTGAAAGATCAGCCAATGGGGAAGAAAACTGGCTGAGCTGAAGAGAGAGCTTTTGCTGGAACTCAGGAAAAAAAAGAGTTTACAACTCTGGAAGAAGGGGCAGGCAACTCAGGGGGACTACAAGGATGTTGTGGGGTTATGTAGGGAGAAAATTAGAAGGGCTAAAGCCCAGCTAGAACTTAAGCTACTGCTGTAAAATACAATAAAAAATGTTTCTATAAATACATTAGCAACAAAAGGAGGGCTTAGGAGGATCTCCATCCTTTATTGGGTGCAAGGGGAAACATAGAAACAAAGGATGAGGAAGAGGCTGAGGTACTTAATGCCTTCTTTGCCTCAGTCTTTAACAGCAAGACCAGTTGTTCCCCAGGTACCCAGCCCCCTGAACTGGAAGACAGGGATGGGGAGCAGAACGAAACCCCCATAATCCAAGGGAAAATGGTTAGTGACCTGCAACACCACTTAGACACACACAAGTCTATGGGCCTGGATGGGATCCACCCAAGGGTACTGAGGGAGCCAGCGGAAGTGCTCAGCAAGCTGCTTTCCATCATTTGTCAGCAGTCCCAGCTAACGGGGGAGGGTCCAATTGACTGGAGGTTGGCAAATGTAATGCCCATCTATAAGGGCTGGAAAGAGGATTCAGAGAACTACAGGCCTGTCAATCTGACCTCATTTCTGGGGAAGGTTATGGAGAAGACCATCTTGAGTGCAATCAGGTAGCGCCTACAGGACAACCGGGTGATCAGGCCCAGTCAGCATAGGTTTATGAAAGGCAGGCCCTGCTTGACTAAACTGATCTCCTTCTATGACAAGGTGACCTGCTCAGTGGATGAGGGAAAGCCTTTAACACCATTTCCCACAGCATTCTCCGGTAGAAACAGGCTGCTCATCGCTTGGATGGGTGTACTCTCTACTGTTAAAAACCTGTCTGGATGGGTGGGCCCAAAGAATTGTGGTGAATGGAGTTAAATCCAGTTGGTGGCCAGTCACAAGTGGTGTTCCCTCGGGCTCAGTATTGGGGCCAGTTCTGTTTAATATCTTAGTCAATGATCTGGAGGAGGGGATTGAATGCATCCTCAGTATGTTTGCAGACAACACCAAGTTGAGCAGGAGTGTTGATCTGCTTGAGGGTAGAAAGACTACACAGGGATCTGGACAGGCTGGATTGATGAGCTGAGGCCAATTGTATGAGGTTCAACAAGGCTCAGTGCCGGGTCCTGCACTTGGGTCACAACAACCCCACACAATGTTACAGGCTTGGGCCAGAGCGGCTGGAAAGCTGCCTGGCAGAAAAGGACCTCGGGTTGTTGGATGTTGAATATGAGCTGGCAGTGTGCCCAGGTGGCCAAGAAAGCCAACAGCATCCTGGCTTGTGTCAGAAATAGGGATGCCAGCAGGACTAGGGAAGTGATCACCCCTCTGTACTCAGTACTGGCGAGGCTGCACCTCAAATACTGTGTTCATTGTTGTGCCCCTCACCACAAGGAAGACACTGAGGTGCTGGAACACATTTAAAGGAGGGCAACGAAGCTGGTGAAGGGTCTAGATAACAAGTCTTATGAGAAGAAGCTGAGGGAACTGGGGTTGTTTAGCTTGGAGAAAAGGAGGCTGAGGGGAGACCTTATTGCTCTCTACAACTAGCTGAACGGAGGTTGCAGCGAGGTGGGTGTTGGCCTCTTTTTCCAGGTAAAAAGTGATAGGACAAGAGGAAATAGTCTCAAGTTGCACCAGGGGAGATTTAGACTGGATATTGGAAAAAAATTCTTCACTGAAAGGGCTGCCAAGCATTGGAACAGGCTGCCCAGGGAAGCGGTTGTGTCACCATCTCTGGAGGTATTTAAGAGACATAGACGTGGTGCTTCAGGACTTGGCAGTGCTAGACTAATGGTTGGACTTGATGATCTTAAAAGTCTTTTCCAACCCAAATAATTCTATGATTCTATGGTTCTATGAGTAAGTGAAATGCTAATTTCTATAATGAATTTAGAAGTTTTCCTTTGAGACTAGAATTAGTTTGTCGAATCAAGGCCTTCTACATTTATGTCAAAGTGGGATGTATTGCCCCAAGTGAAAGCTAGGTATAGACTTTCAAAAAAGCTAGAATTTCAAGTAATTATTATGTTAGAGTATCAAAGCCAAATTTTCCCATAGAAAAAAATAATTCCTTATGCTCTTTCAATCTTGATATAATTTAATTAACAATATTAAATTAGATTTAAAAGCATTACCAGGAAAAGAAAAGTAATGCATAAAAAGTTTAACTTTTCTGAAAGTTAGATGGCACTTAATGGATGGGTTGGTAGGCAGAGCCACCCACCCTGCCTAAATGGTGGACTCACTATCCTGAATCAAAACTGAGTTCATTGCTAAACTTAAAGAAAACTAAAATGTACCAATATAAAAAGGCTGAAGGAAGAGCTATGTATTGATAGTACTGGGTGGAGTTTTGATCAATTTTAAAAGTGATCCAAGAACAGATGGATATACCCAATTTCACTGCCTAAAGGTCAAAATGTAATGAGGTTGGAATTGTACTGATTTGAAAATATCCTTGAATTGCTACTGAATACAAATAAGAAGTGTTCAGTCCTTTGGTGCTCTTCTCTGAAGGAAGAGACACTTTCTTCAAAACTTATTTAGGACACTGACTAACAGAGTTAGTGGCTTTGGTGCTTTCCTGATAGAGGTACCAAAATAAACTGACAACTATATGACAAAACACAACGACAGCTAAGGGAGGGACTATTGCAATTTACTCTAAAGGACAGAGAGAAGATGAATCAATATTTATTACTAAAAGACTCCATTGGGAATTTCTGCATTTCAAAGGAAGACAAAATTTGTCCTTGAAGAGTTAAAAAACATGCTTTTATAGAACAGTGACCTGACTGGAATCCAAATTCTTGTTCCAAAAATTCCAACTCCTGCCGGGCTCTGATTTCAGGAATATCCAAAATTAATGCCCTTAGCATGCCTCAACAGACTTCTGTGCAGAATTCTCATTTCATGTAATAACTGAGAAGGCTATGCCAGAAGAAAAAGAGACCAGAGATTACTCTAAAACAGCCTCCAGATTTTTTAAATTGTTCTCTTGAAAACAAGAATCAGGCATCTGATATCAGAGACAAATTTGCCTTGGTAACTAGTTTAACTGTCTCTGTTACACATATAATACATGTAGAGTGTCTTGCAACCATAAGAAGATACGGCTTGCATTTTGTCTTTTAAGCGAATTTATTCATAACCTAATTTATTAAGTTACCTTGTTCTCTGGTCTTATTATTGCTAATGTACAAAGAGGTCATAATTCTTGCAGTGCATTTGCCTGACAATAATATGCAGTGTATGAACCTCAAAGTAGTATGTATTATGTCATATTTTTCTGAGTTTATTGTCTTACAGTTACCTTTCATTCTAAAGGTCACAGAACTGTCAAGACACTGAAGGTGTCCTGACAGTTAGCCATACTGAAGCCATACTACTAAGTCATAGTACTGTCATATGACATTAGCCATACTAGAACTAATTACCAAATTAAACATACCTGAGTATTTACTAGCACTGTCAGCACCATTCTTTTCCTACAAATTCAGCTTAGCACATTCTCAATTCCTCTTCTGTCCTATGTCTGTGTATCAAGTAACACATCCAAAATAAAAAAGCTAGCTCCTTCCATTTTATAATAGCTATCATCTGTGTGCTCGAGGGGCAAAAGAAGGAGAATTTTCTCATAATTCCTAGTCTTGCTTGAACCTTCATGGTTATATTGAAAAAAAAAAAGTAGAATCCATTTTTACATTCATTTTCAATGTGTTCTATGTCTCTATTTATGGAAGCCATTCAATGTGTGCAAATACCACATTCTTTTGAATTCTGCTATACTTCCATTCTGGCTCAGTAATTAAAACAGATAGTGATTACCCTAATGAAGTACCAAAAGCTCAGAGTTTTGGGGTTTTTTTCTTTTCTGTACCTTAAATTGGTCAGTATTTTTGCCATATGAACTTTGTATTTGACAACGTTTTGGGAAAGCATCTCTAGACTCCAAAATAACACAAGCAGTACACACACCTCACTGCACTTACTGCAAGCATTTAATCAATATTCACATTAATTAATTTCAACTTTCTCCTTATATGGTACTTAGCTGGACTGACTTTTTACCTTCTATTATTTCTAACACTAATCCTATATTAAATTTAAGCCCCTCTAGCCATTTTGACATTCATACAATACAGAGTTACTATAACTCAATTCTCTTGAAAATTAGTCTACTTTCTCTGGAATATGCACATAAGGGTGCCATATGACCTTGAGCAGTAGCTAGCAAATGACCTTGAATGTTCTTTCTGAATCTTATACTTTGATTTATTAAGAACATTTCTGAGGAGAAATTATTTACTAATTTAACCATATTGTACTATCCGATCTACTTATTTTTTATTATTTATTTTTAAGGATCTTTGACATTAATTAGATAATAGTACTCTTTGAGACAGGTTTTTTTCACTAGATAAACATATATTATTGAATCATCCCTTTAAGTCTGAGTACTAAATTATGTTAATAATGATCTACTCTTGTCTTGCAACTATGGAATAAAAGTATCCTTTGATGTTTTCTGTATTCTCAGTAATAGGCTAAATAATGCCACGATGGAATCCTATTTCTTATTGAAAATGTTGGCTCACACATTACTCATTATTTCTTTTACTAATTCATTACTAATTACTACA
Organism: Pterocles gutturalis; assembly: GCF_000699245.1. Classification (NCBI taxonomy): domain Eukaryota; kingdom Metazoa; phylum Chordata; class Aves; order Pterocliformes; family Pteroclidae; genus Pterocles; species Pterocles gutturalis. The sequence continues at coordinate 10,741 of NW_010125450.1, forward strand.
GTGCCCAAGAGAACTTGTCATAGACCAGAATGCTCTGCACTATGTGAATATTGAAAAAACAATAGTTTATTCTTTCAGATAAAAATGGAATAATATTTATGCTTTCACTCATTTATGTTTCATTTCATGAAGTGCTATTCATCATTGTACTTTTAGAAGTTGTTGGTTTTAACTATTACTTTATTTTCTTGCAATTGCTTTAACAAGCATTGCTTAATTTCAAAGTGTAGTTCTATTTTTCTATTTCAGCAACCTCATTTAGTAGCCAAAATGGGACAGGAATGGAGTATTAATCTCATTAACACCATTTATCAATAATTCCATGTGCTACATTTGTTTATGAATTAGGTTAGTGAGAAACAATCAGTTAATCCCATCCTACAATCAATCTCGGTAATACGACTTGTTTTCTTTTCTTTCTGGTACAATTAATGAGAAAATTAACTACTGAATAGCACTTCGATGAATTATTCTCCTCCCTGTGATTTCCAATTTGTAGAGATGACATCAGATGGCAGGTGTCTGTAAGGTTACCCCACCAACATCTCTAGCTTGATGGCTGTTAGGCTTTCCCTTGCCATAGGATCCCCAGCCCCATACGAAACCCTGTCCTACAGAGCACAAGCCACAAGAGTCTGAAGTGCCCAGTCATCATGACTTTAAATTCTGAATGGAAAAATATTGGATTTTGTGTATGTTTTCCTCAACCATCCTGTACTTATAGATGAAGAAAAGTGAAGTCACAGAGATCACAGAATACAAGGCTTGAGAGAGTATCAAGATGCCATTCTTTGTCCTCTGGTCCCAAACCAGTGTATTGACAGCACTTCTGGCAAACACCTGAAAGTGTTACCTTTATTTCTACTTCTCAGAGCCAGGGGGGAAAAAAAACCCTTCAGATAGCGGCAAGCCATTTTACACTACATATGCTTAGCTTACAGGGGCAATGCAAATAACAAGGCACAGAATGATGGTTTTAATGAAAAAAAGGTCATCAAATAGGTTAAAAGACTAAATGGAATAAAGAAAATGAAGATTTTATGCTAGGCCCTGCATTGGCAGAAGAGAACATTCCAGTACATTTTTGGTGGTTTAATATTTCTTCTGCTTTAGTTGGTCCTGTGGTGTTTTGTATTTCACAGACACGTGCTATTGCTCCTTTGATACAGTAAGTTTTTTACCATATGCTTGACAGAATGGGGTACTACCCACAAGAAATCTTGCCTACTGATAAGACTATTGTTGACAGATTTAAAAGTTGGGGTTTTTTTCTCTAGAGAGAGATTGTGTACAAGTAACTGCACTGACAGTTGCATGTTTATTGTCTTGCAGCCACATTCAGATCCAGCCCACTCAGTTTACAGAGAGATTTGTTCTGACTGTCACCCACCAGCTTCTGCGAGCCAAATTTGCAGATTCTAGCATGGGCATCACACCAATAATTCTGGTAACCAAAATTTGTTATAAGCAAGACTAGCTGAGGTGTAAAAGTCTCTTTGGACATTATTTGAGATGAAGATTGTGCAAGCAAAATTTAGTTCATAATTCCTCAGATAAAATACAAGTGAGAGACCCACTTGCTCTCTGCTGCCTTTATTCCCTCCACAGCATTAGCAGACATGGAAAGCAATTAAAAAAATATTATCAGAAAATTTAGTAGATCATGCTCAGGAAGGAGAGTGGAGATGGGAGGTGGGGGAGAGAATTATGAATCACATGTGAGTAATAACGCTTTCTCTAAGTGAAGGGAAAAGCAGTTACGTAATAGTGAGAAAAGTGAAAACAATCAAACCTGTAGCAAATATTCATGTGCAATGGTTTCTATTTTTCTTTTTACTTTAAGATTTGGGAACTGAAAAAAGTAATTAAGAATCTGTAGAAGTGTACATGTAAAAATTCAATAAGAGACATTTTCTTATGGAGTACTTGGTTTGTTCAAAATCTCAGAGAAGATTACTGCCAAGGAAGCTGATGCCTCATACATTGCAGATTCTCAACAATTAAAGCTTTGGGGAGTTCACCCAGGTCTCTGTATCACAGGATATTGACCCATCAAGACAAGGCAGGGGGATGCTGCAAACAGAGAGCAAGTTGCCTTTTCCCCAGTAGATTTTGCTTTAAAGAGAATTGCTACAATCATTGCCTTATGAAGCTCCTGAGCTTATTCTATAACCCATGGATGGAAGCAGGCCCAACACAGCTGTATAAGGTAGGGAGCGAGGGCTGTTCTTCACGCACAGATGCTAGGCAGAGTATTTTGACCACACGGACTTGCAGAGCTTCCTCACTGAGCCCCAAAATGGGGGAACGTAAACCCACTACAGCTCCCAACTCTTCTGACAGAAGCATGCTATCTCCACATCTGCCCAAGACCTCTGTACATAGGCAGAGCTCATGTGTACGTCCTGGGCCAGAATTTTGTGAAGGGCACAGAATTGGCCAGCAGCAAAGCGCAGCCTAATAACCTCATGGCAGTTCAGCACTTTGGGTAGCACGCAAGTCCCTCAGGACTTCACCCACTGCACAGGTATAGGCCTATGGTTTAAAAGATAACTCCTTTTCAGCATTACTTTCAGTGAAGCTCAATTCCAGATCTAATTCCTTTCTTGTATATGCGGCAGCAACTCTTAGATAACATGCAAGAAACAAAAAGCATGTTGTTGTACCAGGATTTTTAAGAAGTTATTCATTGCTATAGTTTAGTTGAGATCTGTGAAAAAACACATGCGGCATATTTTGAGAATGTGCTATGCCAGGTTACCCTAAGTCACAGTGTGTTTAAACAACCACTTTATTCTACCATCTGGTACATGATAGGTTTCTGATAAATACGTTCCTGTGCTTTGACTGTGGGAGGCACACAAGTAGGGAGGCTGGATTTTTCCAAGATGTTTGTCTCAGTCTCAGACAAACAACTTTGGCAATATGCAGGAGCTCTCTGCAAGTGCAGTAGTAATCCTTCCCCTTAACTTCCCTCCCTGCAGCCCCACAACCCAATCCAAATAAAGTACCAGGACAGTGTAAGGTGACCTCAGACTATTGCTGTAAGCAAAAGAGGTGACTGTAGTTCAAACAAATCTAGCCAAGTACAATACTGGATTTATGCATAGACAAAATCAGCATTTGCCTAAGGCAGCCAACTGCTGAGCACTCCATGGTTCTGCTTTGGAGAAACAGAGGAGAGAGAAGGTCTGGCATTTGAGCAGCACATTATGCTGACCCTCCAATTTCAACCTCCAAAGTCTTCTGCCACTGCTCTCCTGTCTGGGTCCTGCCCACACACTTATGTTTGCCCTTCCTCTGCTGCAGGAGAAGACCTTGCCCCTGCCCTTTCCCCTTCCCTCCCTCTCACGGAGCAGCAGGAGGACCAGGAGGAGAACACTACTGCAGAAAGGAGAGGGAACTTTTGGCAGGGATGCACAGGTAACTTGGTCACCTGCAGCAAGAGGAAGAAGCTCCAGCACCAGACAGGAAGAAGTCACCGATAAAGAAACATGAGCTTTTCTTCCAGAAAATTACAGGTTGAGGGACAGGAGAGAGATAAATAGTCCCATGAGCACCGATAGCCCTCCAAACTCTGCATCAGCCCCCACAAACTCCATAGGCCTCTCTCAGGGGCCACAGAAACCCCAAAAACCCTTCCAACTCTCCCTCTTTTTTTCTGCAAGTCCTGAAGCTGTGAACCTTTTCCAGACATCATCATCCAGTTCTCCTCAGTGGTTCATCTCAGCCTTCCCCCGCTCTTTACAGCCACCAGAATTTAACATCCTCTCCCCAAGGATGTCTCCATTCAGCTTTGCCAACACAACTAAGAAAGCTTGAGCTGGCTCCAAGCTTGTTTTACTTTCCATAGATTATGGTAATGTCACTGCAGTAACATGTTGTTCAGTGCAGTCTGCAAAGCCTGCCCACGAACCTGGTAAATGCTCAGACTTTTAAGCTGTGAAAAGATGGAGCTGTGAGGTCAGCTGTGCAATACAAGACCCAAGCTTGCTTGTTTGTGTACAGCAGCCCTGGTATATTTATGCTGAGCAACTAAGGGCTTTTTTTGGACAGTCATTGTATCATTAGATAACACTTTAGAAAATACTTTATTGAAAATAATTACATGTAATGCAGAATGGATCAGACAGCTGGGATCTGATCCCAACTCTACCACTTTTTTTCATTCTTTTTGCTTAAACTTCAGATCCTAAGAATTGGCCTTCTAAGCCTTGCTCTATATTTCAGTCTCAGCTCAGTACATGAAGCTTCTTAAAAACATAACCTCTTAATACTTCAACAGTTTTGTGGTTGACAAGCATATTTGATAAAATATGATAGGAACAACCAAACCCCATTGCTCTCTAGTTTTTGGGAAAATCGCTGTATCAGTTCAGGCCAGTGTCGCATGTTGTCAGACATGTCACCAATGTTGGCCAGTGTCTGACAAAGCTTTAGAGAGAGCTACAAAGTGCAAGCAATAAATACCCTTATGACTAAGACGAAAGCTAATTTGTGTTCCCGCTTAATTAGTTCTTAATTTATATCCTGAAGTGCAAGGGTTAAGCTCTCATAAAACTGTGTCCTTTGAAAAATAACTGAGTGGTTCCATTTTTCATTCTCTACTGCAGTTCTTTTCACTGCTATCAGCATGTTGTTTTAATAATATCTTGTAGCAGTAAGTTCCATCAGGTTTTTTTATGCTGAATAATATAAGGGAAAAGAGTCTAACAGAAGTTTTGTAAGTTGTTATTTATGTAGTACCCAGTGCATTAGTGTATAATAACAAAATAAACAGAGGAGTCCAATCCATTGCCTCTGTCAGATATTAGAGACATATCATTTCTCTTGCAGACCCATCTCCTACAGAACTATCATGCTTCCTGTTACACATTGACGGCATGAGCTACTTTCAGCTTGTTTAATCTTCTCTTTCAAGAAACTCTCTGTATACTGCTAATCATTTTCATTGTCACTTCTGGGTCTTTCCTACTTCTTCCTCGATGCTAAGGTGAGACAAGTAAAACTGAGCAGTAGTTGAGGTTAGCATATTGCACTCTTCATTATTATCCACTGAACACTGCTATCTGACCTTGGGAGAATGTTATGTTGCTCAGGTTTGTACTTCTGTTGTTTCCTTAAGTAGTTACAGTTATTTGTGAACACAAAAACAGGGAGTTGTTCTCCCCAGCGCACACTGCCTCGCTTTGCTGCAGGGAACATCTTGAACTCTTCACTTACATTGACTCATGATGATGGATGTGGTAGGATGTGACATCCCACTTACAGTTCCCCAGCATAAACAGTTGAAACATAATAAGAGCTCCCATCTGCCTCACTCTCTTTCTCCCCCAATACTGAAAGCAAAATGAAGAATCAAAGTCATTCACATCTTCCCTCAGAGAACAATTTTATCAGAAAGCAAGAACATCCACATTTTTGAGCAGATATCAATGCTAAAGTTATGTTACTATTGTCCCAAACAACAGCAAAATTCTTACTAGCTTTGGAGAAAAGTATACGTGAAGTGGACTTGTTCCTGGTGTAATTTTATGTCTACCTGGAGAAATTCTGTCCTTAAGCTGGCTTAGGTTAGTCTTCCACACTGCATGCTGGTATCTGACAGGGCAAACCAAAACTTTTTTAAAGTGAAAAGACAAGGTATGCTATTTCTTAGCACAACATGTCTGTAACAGGAATATAATAATCTCTAGGGCTAGAATCCATTTCTTGACCTGATTTTCTTCTGTAAGTAATGAACAGTCCCTCTCTGTAACAGGTATGAAGCCC
>NW_010125451.1:0-32273 GCF_000699245.1 Pterocles gutturalis
ATAAAAAATAATATATAATTATAAAATATATCCCTATATTAACTCTTTATAGTGAGACTCTAGTGTCATTGCCAGAGTAGAAAAACAATTGTTTCTCTCCTTTGACAAGTGTTCTAGGTTTGAGAAATCACCAACTGTAAGTCAAATAGACACTTTCTACTTTGCTTTTAAGGAAAGTAAATAGTTAAGTGACTGTTTGCAAGGAGTTTTAGAGTTACCCATGTTTTCTCTTTCACTATATCCACAGCATTAAATTCAGTGGAAGAGGATTAAGTGTTTCACTACTAATTCAGAGTCTTATTACTGGAGGTAATAGCATTCATGCGTATCAACTGCTTTATAATCCTATTGACAAAGCAAAGCTAAATGTGAGCAGTATACAAGGGCAGCAGTGACCACAACAGTTGTCCCAGCCTCATCCAGCAAGACTCGCTGCTTTCAATTAGTTGAAATATCTTTTTTCATACTTACCTTTTCTTCCTTGTTTAAACCGTGCCCCCTAGCCATGTGCCTGTTCTTTAGCACTTTGACTGCATTGTCAGCACAGGGTTACAGCCGCTAAATCTGCTACTAGCTTGTTAAGTAGCTAGCTTGATTCTTCTAAATGCTTTCTGAGATCCACCCACACCATGAGGAGTAATTCCCTCCAAATGAAATCAAATTATATTTAATCGGGAAATTTAATTATGCCATGGCAGTAGGTATTTTTTGAATGCCATAGATTAGATGGATTAATCAGATGCTCACAAGGTAGGCGGTTGACATTGAAAAGACAAAATTTGTTTGCAGTGTGTGTACAGACAATTCTGAAACTGACAGCCAAATCAGAAAGGAGAGATTTGCATTTGTACTTTTAATGAGAAATAGATTAGTAGAAGCTGTGCAGTTAAAACAAGTCAAGCAACCACCATTTTAAGCCAAGCTGAAGAGTGCAAAACCAGTGTAAGTTGTTAATAAATACAGCATCACTGGATGCTGACTGACAGCTTCAATGTTATCTCACTTAAAACATGTAATAATTAGTTGGGTAATTCAGCTTTCTGAGGAACATTATTAACTACGTTAGAAGTGCAATCAACTCAAAAAGTCAGATTCCTAAATACACCGAAGCCAATGCCTGTCTTTGTACACGGCGTCTGGGAGGAAGAAGGGATCATGACAGTTAAGACAACACAAGTATTTTAGGATCCTAGACCCAGATTTTCCTTAGTTTGTGTCTGAACTGGAACCATTTCCAGCTCCACCACAGGGCCAGACCCCAGTATAAAGGCAGTCCCTGCCCCAGCTTTGGCTTCCCTGGGAGCAGCCGGGAGCTGGTCCGAGCTGCTGCAGGAGAGCACCGCAGCAGCAGGGCTCATGGGGCTGGAGTCAGAGGAGTGCGTGTGTGTATATAATTACACCCATGTTCTGATCATGTAGCCAGATGACTCAAACACATGTTGCTGCTGTTCCTAGGAGGACCACACTAGTCACCATGAAAAAGGTGGATAATGACTGTCATCACGCTTGTTTGTAAGCAAGGCACATTGTCACCTTTGTGAAAATCTACTTCATTAACAATGACATCAATGTGACACTTTAATTTAATCCTAATGACTGCATAACTGTTAACTGCGGTAGCCACAGAAGCAAAGTCCCAGGGAAGCTGGAATCTCAGTCATATTCTTCACAGTTGCCAGGTACTTTCAGATTACTTAACCCAGGAAAAAAAAAATTCAGCCATTATTTTTGAGAAACAGTCATCATGAATACAGAAACTCTGCCACAGTGAAAATCCTTTTATGTCAGGCTTAAAAAAAAAAAACCCAACATTTCTTTAAGAATGATGTTATGACAATTCAGTTTATTCTGATTACACCCTGAGGTTGACAATATATTGAACATATAAATTAAATAATATTGTTCAGTATTGGACTAAATCCTGCTGAGTTAATAAGTAAGCATGATTCTCAATGTCAGCAAGTTAAAAAATATATTCTATTACTAGTTAGCACCTATGCTAATTTAAATCTACTTTCTCCTCTTTTAGCTTTTGATAATTCAAATATTTCATTTAAATTAGTGAAATAAGCCTTTTTCTGTTTTAATCAGTTTCAGACTATCTGACTTGGGCTCAATACAATCAGAAAAGTCTCCTTTTGGCAAGTCAAGGGAGAAAAATTTAAATTGTCAGTGACAGTATGGTTTCTTTTATAGTTTGTTTTTCAAAAGTGATAGGATGCTTTGAGAGGAAGGGTTCCTAATGCATTTCAAATTTGTCAATATTTATGTCTTATTTCTTTGGGGTTTTTTTCTGCATGAAACAGATTATCTATTTAGAGCAGAAGTTGAAGCAGAGGGGATGGTGTAAATCCAAGTATTTTTCCCATTTTACTGAAGTAATGAGCCAGATTAAAGACACCAAGATAAAAGTGGATGAAAAATGGATTAAGCTGTACTAATCGTGCTCAGTGTGGTGGTCTGAAAATTACATAAGTACCACCGTAATGCCATTTTTATAAAGGTTTTACATGACAGTTGGCATTTTAAAACTTCTGTGGTGTTAATTTTGAAGTAACCTTCAGCTAACTTTCAAACTTCCACTTAAATGTGTTTTAGAAAAAACCATCTTCTAGCAGCTTCTCCACTTTGATCCTTACTCACATGTCTAGCTGTATGAGTGAGCGGTCTCAGTCTTGTTGGACTACCAGTGTTTTATAAGATGAATATGCACATAAGGTTTTGGATCTGGCTACGTACCCTAAATAACTATGCAGATGTTTACCTGTGGAGTGACATCTAGCATTTACGAGTATTTGTGCCAGAGGAAACTATGTGCAGACAGAAATTAAAAGCATGCTTTTCTTCCACACAAAAATGTCTGCCTATGAGAACCCAGGCTATTCCTGAAAGGATACCTGTGCTGCAGATACCGTGGGTGACTATTACAGACACCTATTATAACTTTGATCCTTAAAGCCAAGCTGTTTTCCTGTTGGTATTTAATACATGCACATAGTCATAGATTTGTACATCTTAAATATATTTAATACATTAAATACTATGATTCTTCTGTGAAATTTAGAGCCTATTAAAACTGCACTTAATATCAAATTTGTTCTGTCATGGTCTATTAACAATATAAATAGAAAAACTTGACAAACTGCTTGATAAATAATAAAAGATTAACCAGCAAATCTTTGCTTAAGAACAAATGCCCCTCAGCATACCCACATCAGCATTGCAAAAATTGAGAAATGTTTAAGAACCAGCACTCGGTGAACACCAACACTCCTGTGTTAAACAGATGCTGGTCAGCATTTGTGCATCCCCGCAGAAAACACTGAGGGTGCACCCCGCAGTAAGGCAAGATACAGCAGTGCAGTCTCAAGAGCAAGGCCATCTTTAAAAAACATGGGAGTAGAAAGGATGTGACTACTGTTAGGGATCTAGGCAAACATTTTGATGGGTTACAGAGAAGCCAAACTGAAAAATCTGGAAGGGTGATTTTCATAGTCATAAAATGACAAGCAGAATCACTACAAGGGTGTCTGGGCAAGTGCAGTGGACCAAGGCTGTCAACATACCAAAGGTCTCTGTAGTCAGAAAATTGAGAGAGGAGGAAAAATTAGGAAGCTTTGATAAGGAAATGTAAAGTCTGTGCTAAAGGACATGAATGGATTTGCAAAGCTTTGTTCTAAAGGTGAAAAAACATGGTTAATAATGGTAAGAAACAAGATCCTGGAATGGGGGAATTTAATTACTACACCAATTATACACTTCATAAAGAGTGCTGGGACATGGAAGACAGTGTAGCAAAAAGCAGGACAGTAGGCTTTAATTAAACAGAGAACATGGAACTGGCCCTCTAAATCAATCATTATTTTTAGGAGGCAAGGACGAGCACAGAGCTGTGTAAATGTGTGAACAGAATTTTGGGTAACAGCCCTGCAGATTTCTCAGAGGAAAATACTTTGACAGATGCCGAGTGGGACTACTTCTCCTTATGTTGAACCCAAAGGCAACAAAAAAATTAAAATGACTTCATGGTATCCAAGAAAAATCTTTAAAAAAAAAAAAGAAGCTTGATGTGTAAGGCTCAGATTTTATTTTTTCCCCAGGTCTGGAGTGAGGTATTGGAAAGAAAACAGAGACTAATGGTCTGATTCAGATACAACTCAGACACTACTTTTGGCAATTCACGACAGTTTTCTTCCCATGCAAAGACTAATCCTCTCACTCTTGTTACCTGCTTAACTGCAATTACAGCATTGATCCAACTCTTCATGCAGTTTAAACTTGTCTACCTCCATAAACATGAGCAGGAACATGCTTGCTTACATTAGCCAAGGATCTCAGCCTGCTGCCCTTGGTGGTAAGTGGTCTGAGTGGCAGTCTGCCAGAAGATCAGAAAGTATGCAAAAATCATGTCTGAACAGAGTTCTGAATGATAAACCATCACTCAGTCTTTTCAGGTCAGTTGACAAAAGCATTTATTTTTAAACTATGGCAGAACAGGTTCTCGGTGATGACATTTGGAAATGCCTATTGTTTAACATGGCTGGAAAGGGAACATGGTGAAGGTTTGTTATTTGCTAGTCAACGCTTCGTGCCTCACTGTTTTTTTGAGTAATATTTCTACTCAGTGTTTTTCATGAACCTTGTCCTAATATAACGTGGTAGAAACACAATCAGTAGCCACCAACGGTCCATGAATCAAGGACACTAACCATGGCCGGAACAGGCTTTGGACAGGGAAGCAGATAAGACTAAGACAAAATAGTTCTGGTGATGACAGCAGGTGTCAGTGGTACAGCTGGTTGTGAAAAAAATTCTGGTGTAAGAATAGTTCCACCACTGAACATATTGAACATCAGTTTTCTCGGTTGTCTTTGCACCTCTAGGATGCATTGAAATTTGTTTGCCACCTTCTGAATAGGGGGTCTGAGGAATAAAACTATTATTTTCCCCCCACACACACATTTCAGTCTGAAAGGTTATAAAAACATGTATGCTTATAACCTTGCTAGCCCTGCACAAAATTATGGTCATTCATGAAGTATTTTAAGCATGTAAAGTGCTTAGTTACATTCTTAAGAATTCAGCTTTCTGTAGTAAAACAATCCTTCTGTTTCTCACTGACGTGAGTCCTGCCCCATGCAAGTAGCTGTGTCCGGGGGAAAAAAAAAAATCAGCTTTTATATACCTGTATTTCAGTAGGTAACCTCTATATTTAAGGTTTTATATGTAGCATCTGACATCAGATAATGGTATTGCAATATTTGCTCACAATTTGTTTGCTGACTCCTATGTCTGGTTGGCTGTTCAGTGTTGATATGTTCTTGGAAAGAAGGAACTATTTGACTGGATATAGATTTAGAAGACTCCATGTTTTCCAAGAAATCATTCTATAACCCCTTGAACTGTAGAAAAAAAAAATAATCGGAAAACCAGTCAAGTATTTCTAAGACACGCTAAAGCCTTCTTTTCTGCCTTGCTAGGTATTACTAGTTCCTGAGGGACAAGGCTTTGAATCAAACATCTGGCAGCAAATCAGTCTCAACATTCCTGCAGCCTTTGAAGCAAAATGCATAGTCAGGGTGGAAGGCCGGAGAAAAATGAAATCTCAGAGAAGGAGTTACCATCTTCCAGTCATCAAAACCTCATAAATTTAGTTTGTCCCAGTTGCGCTGTTCAGCACAAGCAGTGAGAGCAAACCACACTGAGGAATCACCCACAACCAGCTGGCACAGATAACCACAGATGTTACATCACACAGCTCAGCTACAAAGATATCTCTTTCAGATCTTTGTTTCCACTCATCTGATAGCACAGATAGCCTTGTCCACAAACATTTTCCATTCCCTTTGAAAAAAGTACTTTTTTTTTTTCCAAACCTTTTTTTCACCATAGGGGATGGCGCTGGAATGCAAAGCCATCACCTTAGGTCAGAGCAATAGCTAGTGTGTGCTGGATCACTGCGAAGGGGCAGAGAGCTACGTGCTGTAGCAAATGCAGAGCTCAGTATTTTAATCAGGTAGCTAACTGCAGATATATTAAAGCAACAGAAGGAGTAAGCATGGTTTCCTATGGCTTTGCTTTCTATTAAAACGCAATAATCAAAGGTTTCCACATTAGCTTGGCATTCATGTTTCTCCCACGTGAACCATCTGGTGTTCAGTTCACACTATGTCCCTTCCTCCAGCACAGACACTAGTACCTTACTTTGCTATTTTTCCAGGGAATCTGCAAGAACTTTGCATTTCTAGGGCTGTTACTCTTCCATCAGATCTGATTTAAAGTGGTACATGGATTCACAAGCGATGAACCGGGGACAGACAGACATAGGTAGGTGAAGATTGCCTGATCGCACGAGACATATTTGTTTTAGGAAGCCGCATTCAGAAATAAGAGTTCCTCTTTTCAAGGCAAGCAGCAAAACATATTTCCCAGTTCCAATGTAAATAAAGTATCTGAAGATAGGGCTAAAGAAACATGTAATTACATTACCAAACAATCACTCAGAGATATCTAATCTACAGCCATGGAGAGAAGACTGGTAGAAGCATTTAAAAGAACATTAGAATAAGAATTGCTTGGTTTTCTTCATTTGGAAATGAAAATGTAAGATAACTTGTTTGCTCTGAAATTATTTTTTAATGTAACTTACAGCCTTGGCAAGGATCCCTAAGATAAATATCCTTAGATCTTTACATTTGCAAGATTTGAAGATCGTACTTAAGTCTTCTGATTACTTTTTCCCCCTGAAGAACTGAATCCACTTGTTATTGTGTAGCATGCAAATTAAGCCACTATTATAACTTCGATTTCTAACACCATCATTAGACATGCCAGCTCTTTTTGAAATAGTAACCAAATTTTAATTCTAATAAGTGTATCATATAATGACATTATATCAAGTGCAATAATGAGCTTGCTAAATAATTTTAAATATGTTAGCTGTTGTAAATCAGGCTTTGCTAGTACAGTTATATCCAGTGGTTTTTAAGGGGTAGAGGATGGGTAGAGACTACTTTTTGCCAAGGAAAAGCCCTTTCTTCCTGAGGAAGAGCCCCATACAACTAGATGAGTAGGAATTCATAGAAACAATTACACTTTTCTGCCTTGACCCTTTGCATAACATGGGGCAAAGTATTTCAGACAGAATATTTTACATCAATTTTGTTACATTTAACTGAATAATTTAAAAAAATATTTTCTTTCAATTTATTTTAATGTCTACAATCTCCGCTGCTAATAGCCTGGGCTTTATGAGTTTACTTGCAGGGACAGGTGATTTAATGCTATTATATGGTGTAAATCGCTTTTCCAGGATGAAAAGAATCCCCAGGGTATAAAGTAAAATTTCCTTCCTTCTTTCCATTTGTCCTGTCTTGTTCCTGCAGCAATATAAAGTTTCACTTTTCCAAAGCATGCCTGAGAATACCTGTGATCACATAAGAAGTGAATTAAGATTACATGCTCATGTATGCTTTAGGAATTATGCATTTCCAGTACTTAGGCTCATATATCTCCCTGGGACATACTGAAAAGCCCACTGGAAAAGTAATCTAGAAAATAAAGTGTTTTAAGAATCTAAAAAACCCCCTCGTATCAGAGAACGGATTTTCTTCCCTACCTACAGAAGCAAGTCTTGAATGTGACTAAGGCATGTAAAGTTTGATTTTAATAATCTTTCTGGCAATAAGTTGCTTTATATTTTACCGGTGGTTCCACTAAAGTGGGGTAAAGTAGTATATACTCACATTCCTAAGAGAACTGTGGGCTGTTAGGCCTTACCCCTGCCTCAAATTAGAGTAACTGAAGAAAGAGGATATTAAATATTAGTATATTTATACCAAGGAAGGCTGAAAAGTTGCAGGATAATGCAAGTTAATCAGTTTGGCTTTTTCACTAACAGCATAAATAAGGAATTAGTATAATAGACTTTTCATATGATGTACCCTTCTGAATGGCTTCCATCTTCAGAGATTGTACTGAATGGCTCACGTGAAGGGACCAAATTAAACATCTGTGACAATGGCCTTCTCATCTTTGGTTAGTCAATATGTCAAGCAAGATATTGTTCATGCTTCTAAACCCGGAATTTTTAAAAAAGAAGTACTTATACTACAAATTGGAGTTTTGCCATGGGTAAAAAATTAAGAGCCATGAACTGTTTCAAGCAGTGTTGTGGTAATTTGCAGGAGCACATTAAAAGCAATGAAGATACTTGAATAATTCTTTTTCAAGACCAGTAAAAAGGGCAAGTTATAAAACGTAAATTAAAACATTTCTAGAGAGATCCGAATGGCTTGCTTTTCTGCATCCTATTGAGAAACTCCATGACAAATCACATTCTCAGTCCATTTTCAAATAATCACTAGAAGAGTTAACTGGCAAGTCGTATCCTGTACATGATGTAAACCAGATGCAGGTGTACTACTCACTTATTTTAAAAGGAGAATTGGTTTGTTTTTTTTCATATTATCTAAAGTTTTCAAAAAATTATGTATAATTTAAAAGATACAAGTGAATCCAAAGTGAGGCTGGTAAAATTTCTTTTTCTTTCTAGTTACCTGCTTGCTCTGGAGTCTCTGTGAATGCCATTAAATGCTTGTTTAAAATTCTGTGTTCCCAAGTGCTCTTGCAAATGTGGTCTTTCATTTTCAGAAATGCCTGGCTGAAATATCGACAATTAGGCTCTTTTAAAGTGAACATTTGCTCTTTAACAAAATTACTGTATTCAGAAGACAGGAGGTATTCCTAGCTGTGAAATTACTACCTTTTGATTCTCAAAAAAAAATCTTCACATTAGTTTTTCAGAGGTCCTATCTGGCAGGTTGAAGAGCCTGGATTATGTGTCATATGGCATTGCTTCTGATTCTTTGGCTGCCTGAATGTATCCTGTGAAATCAGAAAATTAGCAAGAATTACTCTAACTAAATCTCAGAGGGCAGCAGGAGGCATGATGTGCTCCTTGTCTGACCCTGCTTGCAGGGCTGCGGCAGAAGTGAGGGGAGCACACGAGCAGGAGGCGATGCACACCTTTGTGCCTCCTCTTGCACCCACTGTCAGATCTTGGGAAGGATGAGACCTTGGGTCGGTGTAGCTCTGTACACCTAAAGCGGAGTCAGCCCTTCTCTGGCAATCACCAAAAGCATCAGGCCATCTCTTTCCTAATAGAAAGATGCTAGGCAGGGAGAGGTGCAATTAGCTGAAGACAAGCTGGTTTGGTAGGTCCTCTGGGTTCAGACAGCCAAGATAAGCACCTCAGTACTCATTCCCTGCTCTCCTGCTGTAACCTCCCCCAGCCCATGGTTTCCCTTCGGTCGTGGAACAGCCAGTGCCCTTCTGTCCCTCTGCAGAGGGGTGACACTGGCAGTGTGGGGTGGCTGGGCACTGGTGGTGGGCACAGCTGGCTCTGGATCTGCACCTACATGGCAGGAGTCACCCGCTGCAACCCTGCCAGCTTCCTGCCTTTGATTGGGTTACCTCAAATTCAAATCACAATCAGCTTTTCGTATGCTGACATACCACTCAGGGAGGAGAGCTTCCAGAGGAAGGACTGGTGGCAAAGACAGTGTGATCGTACTATTCAAAACATGTGAGGAATGAGGTAACATGGGCCATTCCTCCCACTCCTTGCAGGCTTTCTTCAGAACTGCAGCCAGCTGAAGGCACTGATCTAAGGCTGCAGTCTTCTTGGAAGGTAGTCCAAAGAGCAAGGAATTCATTTACAGGAGAGTTAAAGCCTGTTTCAAACCTCAGCACTCTCCAGTCCAAGCACCTTCTACTTTTTTTGGCAGCCTCTACTTCCTAGAGCCACACAACCAAAACAAGCTCAGAGATTTTCCCCAGAGGAATGCTGAGTGAGACACACAGATGTTATAATATACTTTTCCCTTCTATTGATATAGAATGATTTACCAGAGGTCTAGGTATATAGGAAAGTGTATAAAATCAGTGTCTGCTGGTTTGCCCAATGAAGTGCTGTGCCAGGCATGCACTATCTGCCCTTCCACTTCTAGAAAACTCAGGTCAGTGACAGATGATCATTTGGCACCCTGTTCTGGCATTTACAGCACTGAATACAATAGCCTTCAAAATCCTATCGTATCAAGCATCCCCTACATGCCTCCTAGTCCATCTGACATGATGTCTGACAACTACTTTTCATTCGTCTGCTTTCAAGAGAACAAACATTGCAAAGATGGTTAAACGGTTACCTTCATGCAAATAAGTGTAACATCTGAAAAATGCAGAATAGAGAGCAACAAGACTGCTGAAGCAGTAAATAAGCATCATACCTATTGAGGCTACAAAGCTCTTTCGATAACACACAAACTCCCCTCTTACTCATGTACAATGCTGAGTCAGCTCCACTGCATGAAACAGTTCATCCTCTATTTACAGAAACAACATCCCAAAATTTTATGGGTTGCAGGTTTAATACTCATGTTTTAAAAACCACAAAATATTTTAATTTCTAAATCTCCACGGCTCCTTTTCAGAAAGCAATCCTGATGACGTCCCATTTATAGTGTTTTGTGTTAGGAACATCCTGAAAGGAAACAATATTTGCAATACCCTTTCTGCACACTTTTGTCTTTGCACTACTTTCAGAAGAACAAATGATGACATTCACCTCTGAATCTTGGTTCTTCATAAGGTTTTAAATGGTTCTTACTACTATGATTCACCAGTTCATGACATCCATAGATCATTACTTCTTAAAGCAATTTACGGCAATAAGATTATTTTTTTCTACATTAGCAAATGGAAGTCAAAGGAAAACAAAACAAAAAACACACATAATGGAAGAGATCTTAAAGCTACATATCCTACATATTTTCCAGACAGTAGATTGGAAGATCTCCAGTGGAATCTTGATTTAATTCAAGTACTGGAGACTGCACAACTTGGGTTGCTATTTCTTTCTTTCATACAAAGTAAAGCCTTCAGCCAGACTTTGGAAAAAAAAACATCTAAAGAGGCTTTTGTGCTTTAGAATATAAATAAACAAGATTTTGTAAGTTGTGATTCTCTCATTAGTTAGTCTTGCATTTAAAAATAATCAACAAAGCTGTAACTTTTCCTTTGATGCTTTTGGAGTGAGAAGAGTGATGATATCAACAATAATTTGATCTTGTAGTTGTCAACATTTGTCTTTATGTGGTTTGAATCTGCCTTCAGCACACTCTGAGATGAGATATAAAGAGTCACTGTTAAGAGCTGCAGAATTTGAACAATGTATGGATTCCAGAAAGCTCTTCCTCCTGCCAGTGAATATATAGTTTTTCCAAAGAAGCAAAATACACACTATTTACTTGGAAGATCTGTCAGATTTTTAGCAGAAAAATTGACTGTAGGATTTATTAGCCTGAACACCAGGAAAACTTAATCCATATTTAGGAAGTCTCAAAAAAGCTTCACAAAGTAAGTTATAATAGTAATCATCAAGCTAGAACTCTCTATAATATAAACAAAGCCATATTAAAAACAAAGACACTAATTTACACACTCTCAGCATGTATGATCCCTCCATCATCTAATTAGCATGTAGCTTTGCTGTATCTTCAACCATCCTTCCTGAAGTCCTTAACCTGGGAAGTCTTGCAAGACAATCTTATGCAAACAGAAGGAATTTAAAGAAATACTGGGTGCTTCAAATGTGTTGCCCTTCTAAGCCTGAAAGGCCTCTCAGCATCACACTGGGATTGCAGCAGGATTTAGAGTTTGCCACAGGCTTTAAAAGAATAGCAGGTCTTAGATCCAAATGTAAAGTGCTGCCAGTTCCCCTCCCAGTTCCAACTGCTGGGACTTACCCAGGTAAGGAACAGCAGTAGCAGCAAGTTCCTTGTCTTTTGAAGAAGCTGAGAATAGAAATGATGCACCACCCTCAGATTCAGAGCTTCCAGAGACAAGACATTTAACATGCTGCTCCAGGAGCACCAAGTAAAACTTTGGCAAAAGCCCTGGGAGCAGATAATCCCCCTGCAGCACTGCTGAAACCAGGGCTGAGCCCAGGACTGGGTTGAAATTCCCCCAGGGCAGGGGTGGGTGGAGGTCCCAGGTGGGGCTGCTTGGGCAATTAAAGCCAATTAGTGCTGTCAGGGCACTGGCATTTGGTGCCAAAACTTCATAGGATGAGGAAGATGGTCTTTTAATTATGTATAAACTTGATGAAGCAATCTATTTTTTTTTAAGTTTTGGATGGTTCCTTGCATCGCTGTGGTCTTTGCTACCTCCTGTGGGTCTGCTCTGGCCCACGTGGGATGCAAACACAAGAAATAAACTGTATTGCCACTGAGTTGCTCATCAGCCCAAAGTGCGTAGAAGCGGTCAGCTCAGAAAGTCTGGGGAGAGCAAAACACAGACCTCACGTGAAACGCGGACCTGGTGGCCCAGCCCTTGTTCTGCAAGACGAGCAGTGGCTTGCTGAGGCTCCAAGGCAATCCCATACGTTCATTTTGCCCCTTCCTAAATTTTTTGACTGTTCTCTTCTGGAGAGTGGTTTGACCGTAGATAGCAAGGCCGCTATGAGGTCTTGAGAGGTGTAAGGCAGTTCAACATTGAAGATATTACTAAGATATTACTTTATTTATTGTTACCTATTTATTTATCTTTAGTCTTCAGGAAAACCTCTTCGCTCCCCCATGGAGTAGGTAGCATTCATTGCTTTTGGCGAAATATCTAAGGAAGTTCCCTTCCCAACTTTCCACAGGTTTAAATATCCCTCTAAAAACATCAGCAACTGAATTTTATTGCACAACAGAAATGCTCTTAATCTCCCTTTATTTACTGCTTTGTAATTAAACTTTGTGAAAGACCAAAAAAATTTAAAATTTAAATTTAAGTGGAATAAATGATGGATGTATTCACACAAAACCTCAAAACGTCTCTATTTTCTTAAAGAAGATGCTTACTATCTCTATAATCTTTGAGGGGTTTTGCTTCTTGTTTTGGTAGTGACTGTTTATGTAGCAGTGTTAACTGAGACTTGATCATTCTTCTGATTTTAATTACTCTTGACATATTTTGTTTAAAATTCCACACTCCTGTTGTAAGACAGTTTTACTGTAGACACTGCTTAGTGATATGTTTCCCTGATGAAAACATCACAGTTAGGGGTCTATTAAGGTCAAGTATTTCATGCTGCAGTTCTGGAAGTTCAGGAACTTCCCATCACATTTATTAGTATTTTGTTTTCAAATAGACTTCCCACAGAAAAAAATGCAGACCTTAAAAATTAACTCATGATATGTCATCAAAACAAAACGTAAGGGATAATTTAGTGAGGAAAACCGGCAGTTTAATTTTACTTTTCTTACTTGTTAGCAGGATGCGTAATCTTTTTAGGTTATTTCAAGACTCCAGTTTCCTCTTCAGTTTCAGCGAACCATAGAATAAAATAGCGTGCAGCTGGAAAAGATGATGTGAGTTATTGAATCAAGTATCATATTACAAATAATCCCATCATATATCTTCCATCCACTTTAAGGCAGTGAGGCGTATTTGCGTGCAGATGCAAGAGTGCGCAGAGGGACAGATTTGTGTAGGCTCTGCAATATGAAGTCTTCCAAGTTTCTCAGTATTTTCAGCAGTCTTAAGGGCACCTGGGACCATTCATTTCATCTCAAGGTCCTGTGAGGATACTTTACAGTGTTTTTAATACAGAAAGAACTTTTGTTGAAGGAGCTTGTTGCTTCTGCTTTCCAAAGCAAGTTATTTTAATTTCACTGGACGTTCTGCATTATATATATCTCACAACCACCATGGAAAGCATTACCATAGCACCTTGACAATGTTTCTAGTTATTTGGTTCAGTTTATTTTTCACATACAAAATATAGAAAGTAGAGTCAAAGGAAATATGATAGCTTTTAGATGTTACGTGTCTACAGTATTCTCTTTTATCCATTCACATGCATATCTGTACCACTCATGGATGGTAAGGATCTCAAATGAACAGTAGAGAAGACTGAAGATGGCTGAATGACCATAAGAAATGTTGAAAAACATAGTTGTATTCCTGCCATACACAGGTTACAAGTTTGGGTTGTTTTTTGTTTTGTTTTGCTTGTTTTTCAAATTTTATCTTTTTTTCCATATTGCAAGTTGTGCAAAAATGTTTGATATGGTCTTGCTGGATTTACTATATTCGTGACTAATTTCATGTAGTATTCTCTTTGTACTTACTCTTTGGTAAGGAGGCTCAGTAGCATACCACTCCAATCCTATGTGCATAAACCTTTTTTTTCCATGAACTTTCCTCTGCACAAAATACGAGGTAAGTGGATAAAGTTATGATTATCAGAAAAGTAGTTTTTATTTTTAATGAATAATGTATAACTACTGTCAATAAATTCTCTATATTGGACCAAGTAATCTTGAACAGGGTTTTGGTGGGTTTTTAAGCTTTTTCAAATAAATATTCATGGTCTTCCTGTGTAAGATGTTTAACAAGCCTTAGTTTTGGGGTTCGATAAATACATCTGCTCGTATTCTGGTCAAAGAGTAAGTCCACAGTGCTTTTCCTTTTGTCTAGTTTTGGGAAGCAAAAATAGTGCCCCAGCAGAAAGAACTTAAACTTTGGCTTTTACATTATCTGTTTTCTCTGAAGACGGTCCACAAATATGTGCTAAATAGCTAAAATCAGAGCTCACTGAAAATGTGTGCTGATGAGCTCATGTCACTGTTGTTTCCTGAGGAGTTTATAGACTGAATGGAAGAATTCTTGTTTTAATCCTCTTCTGTCTTCCTTTGTTAGACACATTGTAAAATAGTTTAGCGATGTAAACAGATTTTCTGCTATCGTAGCCTAAAGCCTAGTTAAGTCAGTAGGAGTCTTTCCATGGATTTTCCTGGGTTTGGGATCAGGCTATGGTAGAGAAACCTCTAATTGATTGAGGAATGTTTTTTCCATGTTTATTTTGTATACTGTGTGGCATAATCCTCTGGGCTACACTATAAGATGAAAGATAATACATGTTTGCATTTACCATCTGAACTATCTTTGTAACTTATAATTTGTTTACTGTGAAATTGTGCAGAATGGAAGGAGGTTTCTTTCTGCAGACTGTAGCGACAGTGTCTATTTTATCTTACTGCTGCATCATGAATTTGTTTTGTATATTCATTTATTAAACAAATGATGTTCAGAATTAAGGGCATTTTACACTCTAGATTAATATTAAGCACAGGACCACTCAGAGCCAAGTGCAGGATAAAAGCCTCTACATTTCATGTTCACTTGTTTTGGAAATGGGAGAGATTTAGCTTTCTCATCCTCATTCCTGAACACATACCACACTGTTTGAATTGCAGATTGAAGGATGTGAAGTCCCAGCTCTTCATTGTAAGTGATAGTTGAAAAAAGTAAATATTAATTATTTAAAGATTTATATATGCTAGTATACCGTGTTTTAGGATTAAACAACTGTTCACTGTGAAAAAAATCATATGTGTACATTTGTCAAAGAATAAAGACAAACAACTAAACACATTATTTTTAGAGTTTATTTTGACTTTTCCTTTGATTTTTTCTTTAATGTGCACCTAAGTGTGTCTGGAATGTTATATTGCTTTGGCGGGTAGTTTTAGGAGTAGCTAGCTGGGTATACTTTTCAATATTGTTTCATGTTTATATAATGTCTGCCATCCCAAAAGATCCCAGACCTGTTTTGCAAACTAACTGCATACAGCAAAAGTAGATGGCAGCTGCCCTGGTATAAAATTGGCAGACAAAAAGCACAAAGCGTGGTGTGCAGCGGAGAAGGGAAATAACAATTAATGCCCTTTAGAAAAATTCTGAGTCTTATAAAATGTTCTGCTGGCCTGGAGACGTTCTGCTGGTGGCCAAAAGACAGCAAACCCAGTTGCCAACTCGTGTCTCGGGTTATTTCATTTAATACTTAACTAGCTTTAACAGCAGATCTAGAGAGCCACTGGGGGCTTGGGGGCAGTGGCAGGGAGCCTTGCTGCAGGGTGTGTTGGGTTACAAGGTCCTGGGTTCAGAAGGCAGAGGGAAATGCCAAATTCTCTCTCTAGAAACAACATATGGGGAGAGCTGAACTCCTGCACAGGGTGCAAAACAGCCTCTGGCTGCACAGAGAGAGATTTCTGTCGGTTTGATGTAAAATGCTCGACAGGAGGATAGCTAAAACCTTTCCTCTCTCCTCGTCTTGGGTATTTCTTAGTAGTTCTCATTTGAGTTAGAGTCTAGAAGGGCTTGAATTAGAATCTAAAAGGACTTCACAGCTGGAGACATCTGTCTGGGCTCTGGGAACTAACATGCTCTTTCTTTGGAAATGTTATGGTGAGGTGGCATCCACTTCCCACCCCAGAGGAGAGGGCCACAGTCACCAAGATACAGTTTAGACTGTCCTACAGTCTTTATTCTTCAGCTTTGAGGTAGAAAAAAATAGCCTGAGATTTGTGGGCCAGAGGATGAGGGGAACCGTGGCTGAAGGCACATATCTAGAGGGGGAAAAGGCTGGAGGCTGGTCTCTGCTTCCAAGATGTTTTTATGCCTTCTGCATTAAAAAAAAAAAAAAAAAAATAAAAGGAAGAAGAAAGCCCCCTACTATAGGGATACATGTTTCTGGATAGCTAGACAGATGGATCCTGTCTCACAGATATTTCATTCTTATAGCCTGTCACTGAGAATAATATCCTTTCCCCTATATCTTCACCCACTTGAAAGGTAAGTCCCTCAGCCAAGCCAGTAATTTAGCATCTGTCTGAAGCTGTTTTAGCTCCCTCAGTAAAAAGAAATGTCCAGGAGAGATGCGTTTCACTTAGCTTAGACAACTGTCTTTGGATGGGACAAAAATCCTTTGGAGGCACTTCTCTGCCTGTCCTTCTGTAAAGCTCAGAGATGGAGCCTGGAAAATGAGACGTGTCAGCACGCCTGCGACAACCGATGGGTCCTCTCTCTGGAGACCGGTGGAATCTCAGCTATTTCTCTGCACTTCCTTTTTGCAAGTGTTTGGTTTTTTTCCTTTTTTTTTTTTTTTTTCTGCCTTTCAGAGTGTGTTTCAAAGCAATTTCCTAGCAGTCTGACATCTTTGTGGAAAGTATGGTGATCTTCAGCAGCTTCCCTCGATGTTCAGAAAGGGCTGACAGATCTTATCTGGATCTGAAACTAGGCCTAGTTAATGATATTCTGTACAAAAATCTGTTTTCTTGTGGCTCATTTGTCTGCTCACATTTGGGTAAGCAAGCTTTATTTTCAGCCGAGGTTAAACAAAAATATTGTGATGACATGCAATTTAGAAACAAAGTCTTCACAGCAGAGGCATTATCCATTAGAAGTCCACTTTGAATCTCATTTTTCATTAGTATACCCAGGTGATTTGAATAATTAAAAAGCTTAGCGCAACTTAAACTTCCATGTACAAAAAGTCTTGAGGAAATTCAGTCAATCCAATTGTTGAATAGAAGCAACATTTTGTAAGTGACTTTGCCTTTTCTACAATGAAAATTATAATTTTGAATATATATAGTAATCCATTCTTTCAAAAGTTAAAATCCATCGTTTGGATATTTATTGATCAATATTAGAATCATAGCTTTTTGCAGAATAGAAAGATTAATTTTGTCAGATACTTAAATGGACAATATGATCAGCTTTGAAAAGCTTCATTCATCCAAGTGCCCTTTTAGATATGCTCTATGTGTCACCTACTTACCGACTGCAAAATTTGGCTGTACCTCTACATAGCTGATATGTTTCTATTCCCTTTGAAAATTCTTCTAAAACAAGCAGCTGCTAAAACTAAAAAAAAGAAAAAAAAAATCGGTCCTCTGACCAGAAAATCAATTATACTATAACTGGAAACGTTAACAATGAAAAAGATTTCTCAGTTTCAAAAGAGACATTAATATAATAATCACATGGACTGCAATACCAAGATATTTCAATTTGCTTATGTAATTACAAGACCATAATTTAAGAAAGCAGAATTCTCAGAGACAAGACCAGAGGACAATTTGGTAGTGATTTGGCTAGTTCCTAAAGAAATGTGCTGGATACACAGCTGTCAATAGATCATTGTAAAGGCCAAACCAGTTGTCCTGGGTTTGACTGAGACAGAGTTAACTTCCTTCACAGTAGCTGGTGTGAGGCTGTGCTTGGGTCTGTGCTGAGGAGAAGCTGATCACACACTGATGGGCAGAGCTGCTGCCAGGACAGTCAAGGACTTTCCAGCGTCTCTGCTGTGCCAGTGTCTGCAGGGGCAGGAGAAGCTGGGAGGGAGCACAGCCCCAGTTACTAGCCTAGGATCTGACTTTGGGTTTAGGACTGAGACCCAGCTTGGCCAATGGTCTGTTCCAGATCATGCACAGCATGCCCAGTATATAGATGAGGCTCTGTAAAGACAATTCAGAAAACACAGAATTTTAAGTTGATTCACTATGACAAGAAATAATGGGCTGAAACCAGAATGAGTCACAACAGGCAGTAAGAAAAGCTTATCAACAGTAGAGTTTTGGAAGCACTGAAATAGGTCACCTGGGCAGGATAATAGTCCTCATCAATTAACATCTTGAAGAAGACATTGTATAAGCATCTAATGTAAGGGATATGAACCTAATTGTCCCTCCTCAGATGGACAAGGTGACCTCTGAAACGCCTTTCACTCCTAGGATGGTGGTGTACAGGAATTACACAGAGCTACTCGCTGCCCATAATCTCTAGCTCCAGATGTGAATCCAGACTTCCACAGTGGTTTAAAGATGCTCAGATATCATGTTAGGCAAGGTATCATCTCTGATAAAGACACTATTTTCCATGTTGGAGACTGAAGTTCAGTAGCCCTGATTTGGCCTGCTCATCAGTAGACTTAGTTTCAGTATTAAAAAAGAAAATGAGTATTACATTGGTTAAAATTGGCTTGAATTAGTTTGTGTTTGAGGTTCTCTATTCTACTTACTATAATGAACTGATCAAAGGTACATATTGCTTTGAATTGTACTCGTGAAATATGAGTCCCTGTCTGGAAAGTTTAGAATTAGCCAAAATATGTGTGGTTGCATGCATCTTTGACTCCAGTTCAAGGCAAAAAGGCAAGGGAAGGCCGAGTGATTTCTGACATCAGTTGGTAAACTCCAGCTACGAAAGGTACTGTAAAGAAGTCTAGGTCTCAAAACGAGTATTCAACCCCACCAGTAATTCCACTGAATTAAGCAAGAGTATGTGTATAGGCAGTGCTTGCAGAGAGTAAGTGCAGCAGGATCACGCTCCCTGACTTTGCTTTGTGTATTCGTTTCTTGGATAGAAAAACCACACACAGCATATGCATATGATTAATGAGTTAGAACTAATTAATAAGGGCCTAAATTTGCATCCAGACATTGCATCCATGTATGTATTCCAGAGAGATCAATAATACAACCAGCTAACTTTGAGCTTGTTAAAACTCCCTCCTTGTTAGACAGTAAGGTTTGGGGTATTTTTTTAATTAATAAACTGTGAAGGCAACAGCAGAGGCAACTGTTACCATAAGCTGTTGTGCAATTATCTTTCAAAGGAGAGCGGTAACTTATTTAAGTAAAACGAGCAGAATGGTAGACTGCTTTGGAAGCAGCAACCATCCGTCGGTTGCATGGATTTCCCATAATAACTACGATTTGAGCACATCAGTCTGATGATTGTTAACTGCAGGCGGTTCGCCAGCCCACCACAATTACTAACCGAGCTCCGTGACCTCTTGGCACCTCGCCTAATTATATTTTTGATAACAAGCTGTAGATATAATTAGAAGTGTAAGCACAATACAAAGATATAGTAAGCTTGTTTCACACCCTCTTATAAACTGGAAAATAATTAGATTCAGGGTACTGTCACGTACCATGCTGTGTGGCTGATTCAGAAGCACTGCATTATAGGCAAGTAGGATTGTCTGATTGACTCCAGAAAATTGTATTCAATCCCCAGGCTCTTGGAAACACAATTTTCTTTTTTATAAGAGAAATTTTAGCAATAACTGTGGGGAATTTTTACCCATTTGGGGAATTATACCATTTTTACTTAGTGGAGAAATATGATTGCCTTGGTGTCTTAGAGGAAAAAATAGTGGGCTACAACGAATGTGAGCAGCTTTAACTACTCATGTTATGAAAAGGAAAGTCTAATCAATGAATATTTATCGATTCTTCAAACTTGCCCCTCAGTGTCACAGGAAATATCTGTCTGCATGAAACAATGTTGGATACCAGTCCTTGTGGACTCATCCTTGTTTTGCTGTTGCACTTGACCAGTTGTTACAGTGCCACGCTTCATTACTAGGCTGGGAAGTTTTGGGATTCAAGCAGATGCGCAGCTTAGAGACTTGTTACTTAAATGTATAGAGTGGGTATGAGCTGCCATTTCTGCTGAGGGAAGGAGAGTGACAAGAGATAATGTTTTGTTTTGTTTTCAGAAAACTAAGAGGTGCAGTGCTGCTTATGATAGCTTTTGAGATCATGTCTCTGTTCTTTGGTCAGAACTGGTCTGACTGTGAAAATACCAGTGAAATTACTCCCTGAAAGGTGGAGGTGATGTTTGTTTGTGGAGTAGGGTCTAGGAGAGGTCCTGTAATGGAAAAAATAAATAAGGAAAACAATGTGCTCTGATGTTAAAAAAATAAAAAATAAAAAAAAAAAGAGAAAGGAAAAATGTACTAAAAACACAAATCCATAGCTATTAACACCCTGCTCTAAAGTCACAGTGACTTGTCCAGTGACTGTGGCAATTTGCAGAGTTAGAGTATCCAGACCCCGATCAGTTGAATTATACTGACAAAAGCTGCCTAGGTACTGACATGTAATAATCCTTTGCAGCATGGAGATTTAACCAGAAACGACAGCTTTCAAATGCTTATAGCATCATTATCTGTCCTCAGAAATAATCTTTGAGGGAAGAAAAAAAAAACCCCAACAAATTCCTACCGAAGGCGTTTGGAAGCAAAAGAATTGAAAAGCAATTTCATAATGCTAAATTCTACAGAAAAATGCTTTACCACTGCTCTGTGTGACCTGCACACATTGCATATGCAGTAGATACATCAGTCACAAGCACATTGCCTTGCTATCATGTTTCCTGCTATATCAATAAAAAAGATGTGAAGAACAGACAGACTCTCATAAACAAGCATTCTCTCAGGGAGCGTAAGAATGAATTATTTGATGGAAAATTACCATAGGATCTACCATCTAATATAAATTACAACCCAAATATATTTGTTTGTCTTGTTTGGGTTGTATAGTCTCATTCTGTTTTTATACACCTTACTAGTGCCTGAGTGTCTCTAGCAGCATGTGATTGCATGGCACGATAAAATTAAGGACAGCAAATCTTCTATGCCTCATAACATCGTACATCTGATATTAAGGAATTCATCCGCCTTGGAAATGAATAATTTATGATCATTCGTACTTCCTTTCTTTGTTTCAGTATTCAAAAGGATTCAAGAACCAGACAGACATGTCAGGATGCCTTCATTGCTCTTGGTGCTGAACACTAACAGGAATAGAGTCCAGCTGTCAGAAAGCCTTCACACCACACTCTCTTTGCTCCCTGCGGCACTCAGCAAGCCGTAGCACATGCTGACAGCTCCTTGTGTCATTTTTGTCTGATAAGTTAGTTTGCCAGGGCCTACTCCCTCCTTACACGTTAAGAAACTGTGAGAGGGAATTGTGGTTTTAGTGAGCTCCGCACTAGGAGTTTACTGCAGTGTCCCTTCATCGTGATGACATCTCCCAGGGTTCTCATCTGCCAGACCTTAGTGTAAGAGCAAGACTCAATTGCCTGAGACCGTG
Organism: Pterocles gutturalis; assembly: GCF_000699245.1. Classification (NCBI taxonomy): domain Eukaryota; kingdom Metazoa; phylum Chordata; class Aves; order Pterocliformes; family Pteroclidae; genus Pterocles; species Pterocles gutturalis. The sequence continues at coordinate 21,783 of NW_010125451.1, forward strand.
AGGAGGTGCCAAGGCACGTGGCAGGGAGCAATCCTCCGTATGCACACACCCTTTGCCTTTCTTGATCTGGAAGGGTGTGCTTTGGGCTGGTTTTAACTGGGCAGAGGTCATGGGTCGGTGACGCGAGGGGTGAAGGTAGGGAGCTGTGCGTGGGATAACAATTGCTGCAGGGGCAGGTTGCAGTCCTGGCTGTGTGTGCAGGATCTGCCGCAGGCACATTGGTGGCTGTAATTGGCCCCAGGGCTCCTTGATATTCAGCGAGACTTCGTGTGGACCCTGCAAGAGAGAACTGCTTTCTGGTGGAGCACTGTAGGCACAGCCATACCAGCATAAGCGCATGTGATTTTTTGCACATGCAAAAGTGCTCCTACATCCGTTGGAGCTCTTCCTGTGACCATATAGTGACAGATCCTGCGGTGGTGGTAATATTGGTGACAGTGGGACAATGGGAACTTGCAATGGCAAAGAATCTGCAAAACCACTCCAAAATCGATAATCATGCATTAGCTCCTCTAGTTATGTTTTCAGCTTGCATGGTCTTGCAATTTCTTATTTTCATAAGACATCCGCATTATTACTCTATCTCCAGAGAGGAGGTTAGCTAGCAAGTTTATACAATTTTAAACTCACATTCAGAAATTCTTTAAGATAATTTTTATGGTGAAATAAAAGCACAGGTTTCCTTTTATTTTTTGTGTTGCTGGCTTCTCTGGGAATGCATAGCACTTTATTAAGGAGATTAATGCCTCAGGACACTGTGTATAAGAACTCAAGCTGGCAGAAAATTTAAATAAGTTAACAGAAAAATAGTTACAAAAATAGTGCCTGGCATAGACTTTGTGCTATAATACCCCTGCATTGCATATATTATTTTTATTATGTTGGACTTTTTCTGGCCTGAATTCTACAAGAACCCTGGTCCTCAAGTTACATTAGCCTTACAAAGTTGCACACTGTGGACCTCTGTCCATAGCTTTCCATCTATAGGTCTTCTGTGATGAGCAATGAAGAAACCAGTGATTTGATGAGATCACCCATCCCAGTTCTAAAAACCCTAACAGAGCTAAGCACAGGACCGGCTTTCATACAAGAAAACCAAACCAGCAATATTTCCTGCTCTCTCTATCATTTCTGGATGCCTCCCACAAACATTTTATGTTGGCTCTTGATTTCCAGTCTAACTCTTACCTGGCAGAGCCAAAAAAATAATTGCCTGTAACTAACTAATAAACATATTTATAAAAGGGTCTTTATCAAAATTAAGGAGCTGTTTCAGTATTTTAGATGATGCCTTGCGATATTCCTTGAGTAAAGCTGATGTAATTTTATTCTGATAGTCAGACTGAAATTCGACACTTAACGTCTTGGAAGAGAAGATATTTTGTTTGTTTTCATTTACCTATGGCAATAGGGAGTTTAGAAACAGAGAGACTGCTGTGCAGAGCCAGTGTGTTAAACTATAGCCAGACACATGAGAACACATAGAAAATATCTCAGAGGGATTACGAGTGCCTGTGAGGCTCTCATCTTAGTCATTCTGCTCTTTGGAGAGAGCCATAAACTTTTAAGCACTTGTATTTTTTCCAACACTTTAAAAAAAAACCCCTCTGCTATGAAAATACCCAATATTTGTTTAACCTATGTCACCATCAATCCACCCTGCCAGATTCAACTTTCCAGTACGTTCTTTTATGCAATTTGAATTTTCTGCTTTCCATTTTCATAAATTGTCATAGCTTTGAGTAATCACAGGAAAAAGTAGAAGTTTCTCATGTATTTCTTTATCTGCTCCCCTTACTTAAAATATTTCTATTATTGTGTCCCAAAGGTTTTAGTGTCATTCTGAATAAGGGTTTTTTTCCATGCCATTGACCATTCTTATTGCCCTTCTCTGAACATCTTACATGTTTCAACTGCAATATCTTTTCTAAAATGACCTAATGAATATTTTTTAGCTGAAGCCTTACTCTGAATTCTGATATAATTGTTTTTCCCTGTGTACTTCATCGTCTGACCCACTCATTCATTATTTCACTTTTGGATGTGTATGTCCATGTACAGGAAGAAAAGGATGCTCGTGTGTCATTAACCACAGCTGGATAGGGATTATCGTGTCCCTTTCTGAAACTGAAGCATTTGGATTTAGGCAAGTAAATATTTCCCTCCAGCACTGAACTTTGTTGCTTCTTGTTTAATAATGTTTGATCATCAGCAAGTAGTTATACTTCACTGCTCACCTTCCATTCAGATGGTCAGTAAATATATTAAACACTGAATCTACAACAGAGCCTTGTAGTACTTTCAAGAAGTAAACCTAAAACACTGCATCTCGGTCTCCTGCCAGGCTTCTGATTCGTGACAATGCTTTGCCTTTACTGTGATAAACACTTCAGGTCAGGATTTTTGTGGCAAGGCTGAGCAGGTTGTGTCAACCAGTTCTTCTTGTATGAGTTACTGGATTTTCCCAGTCTGAACCTTCTGATAAGAGGTGAGATGCTTTTTTCCTTGCAAAGAACATTAGTTTAACTCACTCCTGCTATGATACCAGACAATTTGTTGTTCTGTTTATAAGTAACATTTCAACCACATTTTCAAAGGTGCAGATGTAAGGTTTACACTAATGTTCTTGATTACATCTGAATTATCTTTTTAAACGTTAGCTGAACACCGGTCCTCTGAAACAGTAGCTGTTTTTAATGAGAGATTGCATATCTTTGCAAGCTGCTCATCATCTCTATTTCTGAACTGCTTCAGAACTCACAAATGTATGACATCTGGGTATCCAGAGAGATAGCAGAAGACAGCTTGGAAGAAAAAAAAAAAAAAAAAAAAGAAAAAGAGCCTTCTCTGTAAATCGGTCTGGCAAAGTGCCACCACGCCAGTAGTTCTGGAAAGCCAGGCTTTTCGAAAACTTGCAGTTCAAATTTTTCTTACCCCAGCATGTGCCAGACATTCATAGCTGCTAAACTAGGCTTTATTCTAAGCCATAATCTGATAATATGTATATTATTATATAATATACTTTTAATATATATTCATTGTTGTTTAGATCTATGTATAGATATATATATAAAAAGAAAAAGGTAAAATAGTGGGAGGAATATATTCTATACATTTTTACATCTTCATTTCTGTAACACTGGTCTTCTTCTGAGAGGAAGTGGAAGTATTTTTATCCCTGAAATGGAAATGAATATTTTAGCTTTGCATGTTCCTGGGAGAAAGCTTTTATTCTTCAAGATAAAAATAAAAAAAAAAAATCCCCTGTCAAATAACACATATATTTCCTGCCTTTATTAATGCCAGGTGCTCAATTTGAGAAAGTCTCTCTGTACGGAGACATAGATTTTTTTTTTAAGTAGAAGGTCAATATAAGATCATGATTCGAACACCGTTATGCCCTGTGCATTGATTTGCACATTAAGAAAAATGAAATATTTTCCCCATTAATTAAAGACATGTGGCTTATTTTTTTTCACTAAGCTTTCTTATATTCACAGATATAGTTTCATGTAGCTGAAGCTGGTTTTTATCCCACTCTTTGTGCCTCCTATTTCATTGGAGGACGTGGGGTGACCTCATAGCTTTCACCGGGAGAGGGGTGGCAGTTCCCACATTGGTGGGGAAGGTGTCCAAGGACAGAATCGCTGCACTTGCCAGCGAGGAGCAACAGTGCCTCTTCTACAGTGAGCTCCTGATGACATTTTTGCCCTTAAAGTCTTGTAATGTCACTGCCCAATATGTAGCTCAGGGTTTCTTGGATGGGTTTTGAAGCTCCTGGGGAACTCTCAATGGAATCAGGAACCCAGAAGACCTGAGAGAGGATATTCAGAGGTCAGGCCTGTGAAGAGTCTAGGTACTGGCAGCACTTATTTAAAAATAAATAAAAAACAAACAAGTACAGCACATACATGGCAAAAATGGTGAAAAATCATTCAAGAATGCAAAAGTGTGCCTAAAGATACACTTCATGCAAGGCAGTTCAAAAATTAAAAGCAATACCTAAATTAGTGTACCGCAATTTTCTTTCCACTAGAAATTTACATTATTTCCATTAAACTACTATTTTCTTCTCAAAAATACTGCCAGAGAGAAGCTAGATATTCACTTTGAGTAGGGTCAGCATTAAACAGAAGAGGAGAGAAGAGATCATATTTTCAGCTGCCTTCTGTTTTGGAAGCAACAAAAGGTTGAAATATTAAAATTTCCCAAGGCTCACAAGTTTTAATTTCACTCTTTTTTACAAGAAGCAATTGTATGCAGTCAAGCAGATGTCTGCAGGCATGCATGGTGTGGTCACGCAGTGACTAGAAGGTCACATATTTCTCATGTTTCCAAGACAGAACTTCCAAGTCTTTCATACATCTACACAGCTCCAAGAGCTCCCACTTTAACCTGTGGTTGATATTCCATTTGGAAGAGGGGATAATTCATGGCACTCGTTACCTGAGAACAAACTTTTGGCCAAGCATCTGCACTTGGGCAGGAAACAGTCTTTTGCTGAGGATATCTCAGAGACACGTTCAAGGGATGTGTTTGGAAAGATACAATGCAGCACACAACTAGGAACCGACTGCAGCCAGAGACTTTGGTGCCAAAAAAATTACAGTTTGTACAACAAGGTCAGTTCAAGGCTGAATTTAAGTGCTCTCTAAACTCAGATAATTTAAACAAAGCTGCTATAAAGCCCTGCATTTCAGAACAGAAATCAAAAGTTCATAGACAAAGACCATTAGGTTTTTAACGCTTTGCAGTAAAGCTTGCGGACTGTTTAGATAGAGTATTTTGCCAAAGTTCAAGAGACGGGATCATGCATAACAACTTAAACTGAAATGCACAGGGACAGCTGCTGTCTTTGCCTCCTCCAAATTAGAACTGATATTAATGATTGCAATAAATTACCCCTAAGTAAATAGTTTTATTTCTGCTGAAGTTTGAACTGTTTAAGTAACAAGAACCTCCCTTTCCCCTGAAGTGCCGGGCTCCTTTCTCGAGTGACGACAGAGCTTGTTTATGACTTTGCAATGGGAATGGCAGGTCACAGGGCAAAGCATTGTGTGAGCTATTTCTGATTGAGCCCTGAAGCCTGTGCTGGAGATGTTAAAAATCTTCAGAGAAATACCATTTATTGTAGATAGCAGTTTATGAGACCAAGGCTTAGCTGGAAGCTGTTAGCTGTAGCTGCCAGCAGCTACCAGCACGCCTAGCAATAGCACACTTCTTCCTAACACCAGCGACCCTGCTTGACTCTGATAATGAGAGGCAGGAGCCAATTCCTGTCCCGGGAAAACTCCTCTGATACTCTCTGTGCTTCGACCAGTGGTGTTGAGTTCAGGATCCAGCCCCAGAACCACGGCTGCAATGCTGTGGGGCTGGGGTGATGGGCCAGAAGCAGACCGCGCTAGGATACTTTCTTAGTCTGCATCTGGCTTCCTAACCAGACCTTCCTGCAGGGTATGCTCTGGGGAATGAGCTACGAGGACTGTGCTTCACTGCTGTCAGGGCTAACGCCCTGTGGGGCTGCTTTTCCTTTTTGCAAACCCCAGCTAGTAAAGAGCAGGTTGAGATAATGATAATGCTCTTTTTTCCTCAAATCCTTTCAGTTTTGTTAAAATGTAGCATATCTCCGTTTACTGGATTTCAGTTTTAATGAAGTGTGCTAGAGCAGATTAGTGCTTTTCAAAGTGCTTCTTGTGTTGTCCTCCTGTTCATGCAGAGAGTGTGGCAGAAATGTGAGCACTAAAGTATCTGCTAATCTTCTGTCGGGGGAAATACATTCTCTGGGGCTCCATGTGCTTGGGTGGGATGGAGTTGATGGTGCCCACATACTGATATTCGTCAGCCCGAGCCATGGCACCAGTCAGTACTAAGGGTAGGGAGGGGAATCTGACAAAAGCCACAGCGCCACAGCAAGAAAAATCTTCTAACACGTTCCAGTTGTTTTCTTTATGCCAACTATCCCATACTCAGATTGGATGCAGGTGTACAGTATTTTTCAACATAAAGTGCTGAAAAAGAAACATATCAAAATGGATGATTTTGATACTGAGATACTTGTACATTAGTAACGTTGAAAATCCCTCAGATGCGATTTGAAAGCTTGATACCAAGCACTATCCCCAGACACTTTAAATGGGATTTGCAGCTAAGCAGACAAAAATAAAAATGAAAGAAAGATAAAAGGTGGGGAAAAGAACATAAGTTTTATCTCTATGTAGATTGGCAATTGAGCCCCAGTGGGTTTGGCCTCGATTTTCAGAAAGCAGGTAGGAATATGAGGAGGAAATCTGGACTGGCTAAACTGGAGACAAAAGGGACCTTATTTTGGGGGATACTGATTCTGAGTGTTTCCCAGAAAACCAAGGTACATTAAATTGTCTCCAATTGGGCAACCTCATCTGAAGGAAGCTGAAATCATTCATCACTTTTGACAGCCTTGCCCTAAGTAATTTTCTCATGAAAATACAAAACCTCTTGCAATATTCGGGAGCTGAACTTTCATCCTCTAAGTGTGCAGCCAGTTTCTAAACCACGGACTATCCTTCATCCCTACCATAAAGCAGTCTGCTGCAGGAAGTCAAACAAAGTCTAGTCAATTTTTTCCCTTTAATTCCAGAGTGCCCAAAGTGTTGCTGTACAGCTCCATAAAACTAAAATTTGATCCTCAGCTGCCTTTTTCCTGTAACCACAGAGCCACAAGATTGAAGAGTTGCTCCTGATGTCAGCCACAACATAGCTAGCTACCAAAGGAAACTAGAGAGTGAGCAAATATAACAATGCTTTAAATAGATTGTGTGTGTATTTTTAGGTATGGCGCTCCATAACTTTCCTGGTGAGAACTAATACAATCTTGGAGCACTATTGCTTTCTGTTTGTCTTGTCTACGATGCCCTGAAGCTACCTACAAAGTTTCAGTTTTAAAATTAAATGGTGCTTAAAGTGAATTGAAAAGACATGAGTCATAAAAGACGGATGCATTTGTAAGAAAAAGAGTCATTCCAGGGTATTTAACCATTTCTGTCCTGTGGTTCCCCAATGTCCAGCAGACTGGAGTTCTGCAAGGGGAAGCTGACAAAAATCTACTTGTTACTTTTGCAACAGAGCTGTTGCACTGAACTGTCAAAACAAGTCAGAGGGAAGGAGATCAGAACCCCCTGTGTAGCAAAGTGATGGTGTTATTCCACATTTCACATCTCCTTGGCATTACTTCGTTGCCACCATTCGAGAGCAAGTAAAGAAACACTAAAAGGCCCTGGCTCGTGAGGAGTGGCTGAGGACTCTGGGCTTGTCTAGTCTGGAGACAAGGATGCTGAGGGGCGACCTCACTGCTCTGCACAGGTTCCTGAGGAGGGGATGCAGAGAGGGGGGGTGCTGAGCTCTTCTCACTGGTATCTGGCGATAGGACGCATGGTAATGGTTCACAGCTGTGCCAGGGGAGGTTCAGACTGGACATTAGGAAGCATTTCTTTACAAAGAGGGTGGTCAAACCCTGGAACAGGCTTCCTAGAGAGGGGGTCCATGTCCCAAGCCTGTCAGTGCCTAAGAGGCATTTGGACAACACCCTTAACAACATGCTTTAACTTGTGGTCAGCCCTGCAGTGGTCAGGCAGTTAGACTAGATGATCGTTGTAGGTGATTTGTGCTAAGCTATGGATACAAACCCGGATTGTGGTTGTATGTTATTGTTGTGGGGACTATTTGCTTTCTGTTTCTATGCTTTTTCAGTGTAGGTTGCAGTCTTTGGCAGTTAACAAGTCTATTAGAGGTGCCTCGGAGAAAGCAGTCACCAGACATTTCTACGGGGTTATGAATGCGCTCAGTGTCTGAACGTGCTCTTTGGCTTCTACATAATAAACGTAAAACAAAATAAAAGCTCTGTGTTACTATAGTAACCTGTATTCGTGTATACTGGGTAGATAGTTTCTTTATGAATGACAGATGCAGGACACTGGTAGCCTAGCCTTTGTCACACTGCCTGATTGTGCGGATACCATACTGTACATTTCTGTCAACAGTACTTCACATTTTAAAAATAAATATTTTAGTGCAACATGCCTGGTTTCTGCTTTTTCTTTTAGTTCACATAACTTAAAGCACTGTTTAGAAAAAAGGAAAACCAAAACCAATTTAGACTTACCCATGGCAACTAAAGCCGGCATAAATATAAGTCTATTTTTAAACCGTAATACTAAGCAGCTCCGTGACATAGGCTCATCTGGTTAGACTCAGTAATAACCATCCGTACATTGCAACTATCCTTTCGCTCCTGCCTAGCCCAATAATATACGAGGTGTTGTAAAGTTTGCCTGCTTGGTTATGTAAATGAGAGGGACCGCAGGAGTAGGAGCTGGACCACCTCCAGGGATGCTCAGGCTCTCCCGCTTTCGGTGAAGCAGAAACCAGCAGCCTGTTGTGTTCGGAAGGGAAGGGCCTGGGCTGAGCAGCTGCACTGCTGCCCGCTTCAGCTGCCCTTTCAGACCACAGCTCTGAGTGCCAACTTGCTGTGTCTCAGCTTGGCAGCCCATGAAGGGGCTGCAATCTGTTGCTCTTCAGCATCAGGCTTCTTGTGCTACGATTGGGACAGCCCTGGCATTTCATGGTGTCTGTCTCGCTGTGTGTCTGTCTGTCCATCTCAAATGTTGATTCAACAAAACACGTGCAGACTTAAATACAGCTAACATCAAAATGTTAGGTAAAAACTACCGAACAGAGGAGTTTAGCAATGAACCACAAGAGAAAAGGTACTTTGAGTACAAGCCCTTCAGTATATTAACTGCTTTGAGCAGTCTCTCAACGCCAGTGCTTAATTTCTTGCTGCTGTCAGACTGACATGCTCCATCTGATGCCTTAGGACACCACTGAGCTCCTGGAAAAATAACCATTTAAAACTGCATGAATATCCGGACTTGGTTTTTTTGCATGGTGAGGAGGGATGAAGGAAAGAGAAGAGCACAGTTAAGCTCGTTCCTCTGGAAGGTTTATCTTCCTGGGATTTGTTCATCTTTCATTAGAAACAATGAGAAAGTTGCCTGTAAATGCTAAAAATTGCCTCAACACTAGTCACCAGTCTCTGTAATAAGTAACAACTGACAGTGTATTGTGCAAAATCCATGTTTAACTACAAAGAGCATCCTACTGTGGAAGGAGTCAAGGATGAAGTGAAGGTAGGTCTCTAAAAATGTTGAAACATGTCTGGAAGGAACCCCAGTAATTTAACTAGTGTAATTAGTGCCACAGATTGTGTCAAAATAATCAACTAGAATTAGTGGAGGTTGCAATGCTCAGCAATGTTAGGTACATCTTGTTTGTTGCTTCCAGTTAACCTCCGGCTCATGGCTTTGCTGCCTACTGTCACGACATCCTTTTTCCACATCAGGATGCTGAACAGAGAGTAAATACCTTTGCTGATATTAAGCAGACAACAGAGGTGCTTGGCTTTTTCAAATTAATCTTGTGGATAAACTTTGCTTCATTTGTGTTCTTGGTGGCATTTTTTGAAAGATAAAACTTGAGAAGAAAAAAATGAAAGGGAGTTCAGAGAGAAAACCACAACAGAAGGAAAAGGTAAATAAATAAGAGCACTGCTTAATTTAAGGCCCTGACTTTGTAATATCACGACATAACATACCCCAGTATCCCACATCAGAGAACTTTCTTACATGTCTTTTTGGGGTAGTTGTTCCAATGGCTATAACATGGAGCCAAAGTAAGGTTTTAACTAGGAATTATTTCTTTTTTTTTGTGGTTTTATTTTGTAATTTTGTTTTATTTTAACATAGTTTTCCTATTTAGATTTTTTCTGGTTTGTTTTTCCGGCAACTAGCATGAGACACCCTCTTGTCACAGTAAAGGCATTGCATATATTTGCTTTTCTAAGCATCAAAAAGAAAAAGCTATGTAGAATTGAATTATAATCAAACAACATCCTCTTTTACTAGTATGCTATGTCATAATACAGATATTATTTTAAGTAATTAAAATTCCTGCCATTTACAATGTCAGCATCAATTACACTCATAGGAACACACAAAGTACAAGTTTGTTATGCTATGGTATAGACATTTGCATTACAAATTTTGCTTTATAGTTAAGCATACATGATGGAAATTATTACTGTTGTTTATGTATGCTATTAAAAACAGTAATCCTCTTTTTCAAACACTTTCAAATTGTTTCTCCCCTTAAAGGAACACAATGAAGTCTTAGTGCTCTGTATTTAAGGACGCCCAGGCAAAAGAAAACCTTGTTCTTATAAACACATGAATGTTTAACTTCATGCACGTGAGTGTACCCATAGGCCCTTGAGAAACTACTCATGAATGTAAAACTAATCATGGATAGATGAGTTTATAGGACAGGTCCTTGCCATTAAGATATATTAAGTAATAAAAAAGATTGGTAAAAGAAGTTCCTGTTGAAATCTCCTCAATCTGAACTAGAAAAGCAATAATGAAATTAAAAATAGATTATATTTTTAAAAATAATAAAGAA
>NW_010125452.1:0-366 GCF_000699245.1 Pterocles gutturalis
CTCCTCCTGCCCATCATCCCCATGTCAGGCTGGTGCGGGAGGGATTTCCTGAATCGGCTGGACGATATCACGTCATACCTGCATCAGGGTTGGAGCAAGAAATGCATCAACCACTTCTTTATTGGCAACAAGTCTTTGCCTGAGGAGATTATCTTGACCTCAGCTGTCCTAATGGCTGAGCTATACAACCTCTTATACCACCTGGTGGACAATCCAGCTGCCAACAATGAGGTACTGCTTCAGTTAAAGGCTATGAATGCCTTTATATTTGTGATGGGACACACACAATGACTGGAAGGACAGTTGTGCCCAACCTAAGTGCTTCTATACAAATGCTCGCAGTATGGGGAATAAACAAGAGGAGCT
>NW_010125453.1:0-637 GCF_000699245.1 Pterocles gutturalis
CGGTGCGGTGACTCCCGGGCGGGGAGCGGGGGCGGGAGCACCCCCGACAGCTCGCTGACCTCGGGGAACCCCCTGGTCTTCTCTCCACTGAGGGACACAGGAATTTTTTAGGGCCTCTTACAATTTCTTGCCCGTTATCTCTGTGTTCGTTTTTCGCTTGAAGGCGAGACGAAATAATTTAGTGTTAGTTCTTGACAAAACCAGCGCTGACATAAGTTATTTAGTCCTTCATCTTCCACGTGCGGTATGGGACTGGGAGCCCAGAAAAGCGAATATCTATGCCTGCAGGCTGGGAAGGGGTCGGAGGGTGCAGTACCTACTGAGGGAACGATCAAGCAGCGATTTAATGATAATAATGATTATGATGTCAACCTAAGCTTGACAGAAATACCTTCGGACAGAAATTAGCTGCATATATTTATATTAAACCCCCTTAAACTCCAGGAAATAATGGCTTCTCTACTCCAGTTTTTCACACACGCACACAAAAATTATCCCTTGTATTCTTTACATACGTATTTAAAATTTCCCTCGTATAGAAATATGCAGCCGCCCCGTTCCCTGCATCACGCAATTCATTCACAGCACCTGAGAACTTGACAGCGTGAGTTTAGAGGGCTTGTCCCATAGAGCGGTT
>NW_010125453.1:668-5782 GCF_000699245.1 Pterocles gutturalis
TCGCCATCAGGAGCTCTCCTGAATACGAATGATTTCCGAGCGCCAAAAAGTAGAGATGCAGCAACACAAAGAAAGGACGTTAGGAGAGGCGGCAAATAAATCACATACTCCTCAAAAAAAGAGTGGCTTTGAAACGAGTTTCAGAAATGATATAAGGATGTAATTCCACCCGGTCTGCAGCCTCGGGAAGCCACAAGCGGCTGTGGGACACTGCAATCCGGAGGGAGAACAGATCATCAGCTAGTGTCGAGAGCAGCGGGGCCGGGTGGTTCTGCACCCCTCAAAACAGGCGGAGGAAACAAATAACTTACCCTTTTCCTACACGAGTACCAACGCCTTCATAACCAGTCATTTTACAGCGTAGAAACTGCTTATTCCCGATCACATTTTTTTTCCTTCGGAAGCTTTGAGGACTTTGAGGTGTTTTTTTTTCCCAACGCAATGACTAAATCGAGGATAGATTCAGCAGCATCCGAACTAGAGAGAAGTCACTCAGCTGTCAACAGGAACAAGGAGAATTACACAGGGTTTGCTCTGGGGCAGGATTCACATCTTAGTTGAAATCTCTTAATGCCACGGACGGCCCGTGAGCTCCTGAGTCAATCATTCACGGTAAAGTATGTACACGGAAAGTACCAAAAAGCAGCAGGCTGCGAGAAGCCTTGACGGATCAGTGCAGCGTGTTAGATGCAGAGACAGTGGCCGTTTTTAAGAGCCCCGATTCAAACACACAGAAGGTAAAATAAACTGGCCGCTTTTGGTAGATGGGAAGCTGAAGGGCGGTTGAGCTCTGAACTTGTAGGTATTTAATTAGTGAACACATTAAGTGTCTGTTTAGCGCTAAGCAAATGTGGGTATGTGAGCGGTGGGTTTCCCAGCCCTGTCCGTAACCCACGGTACTCGGTGCAGCCGTACAGAGGCAGTTCGCTACTCTCAGCCCCCGATGCACTCTGATGTCCAAGTGAAGAACCCGAGGAAATATTTGCGCTTTTTTCTGTCCCGTTTGAATCGTTGGGCAATTGCAGCCGAATTTGGCAGCGGGTCTCAAGGGAAAGCTTCGCCCCGGGGACCGCGGGAGCCTGACAGCAGTGAGGCCCCGGCCACGCAGCCGGCTGTCACCAGGGGCTGCAGCAGAGCCACGGGGGACACGGCAGGAGGGTCCCGGGAGGGGAAGGGCCGTGACCCGTCGGTTGCTGCAACTCTGGAGACCCTGCTAAGCCCTCTCCGGCCCCACTGGCCGCTTGGGCACCGTGCTGCTTTCATTTAGGCTTGTCACAAGGTTGCAAAAGACCTGTCGCTGTCGCCCGAGCTGGGTGTCTCCGTGCTCTTTGCGCCGGTGCCATTACCCACTCCTGCGTGGCTGGCGGGAGTTTTCAGTACACCTCCCCGTGCGGGCACGCTAAAAGCAGGATTTTTTGTTGCCCTTCACGGGCGATGTAAACAGCGGGGGAGACGGGGAAAGTATTTATTTCAAAACAAGAGCAGGGTCGCCACGCAAGCAAATGAAACTTCTCTGCAAGGAGAAATTCTGCGTCAGAATTGTTGCTAATGTCTTCTACGGATTACTCTCTTTCTAGTTTGAAAAACATACAGCTACCAGAAACAGAGAGAAATCCACTATGTTAGTGTTTTTCAGAGCACAAGGCCACTGCTTCCTGACATTTCCAGTCCCAGTTATTCTCCACTAGCAGATGCGTTGTAATTTTTGCCTTCTTGACTTTTTCCCACCACCTGCCCTGTATAGACGAACCTTGAGCTGCTTTTAATTCAGCATCTTCATGTAAGATCTCTTTCTCTTGGATTAGGCCTACTTACTTTCCTACCGTTATACCTCAGAAAGAGAGAACACACACACACACACACAAAAAAAAAAAAAAAAAAAAAAAAAAAAGAGAGAGAGAGAGAAAAGGAAATAAAAAAATAAAGAAAAAAAAAAAAACCCTCCTCTGACTGCAGCGCAACATTCACGTAAGGACCTTGGCTCTGTCAGGAAAAATCGAGATCTGACTACGGACCTCTTGAAACACAACGAATTGGTAAGAGAGGGACAAAAAAAAAGAAGAGCTGAATACCTTTTGGGCACAAGTGGCCCGAGTGAGCTGCAGAGAGCCCTCGCCGTCCCTGTGGGAAGGGGCCCGACGGCGCTGCCCTGCTGATGCCGTTGTTTAACTGGCGAGCGGCTGTTTTGGCAGGGTTAGAGAGGTATTTAAAGATATCAGCCTGTCTTTCTGGTTTACTTTTTGGAGTAAACCAGAACCACCAGGGGAAGAGCAGACGAGGTTTCCAGGGAGGGAACTGCCGTGGGTGCAGTGCCGGGAGCGGGGTGGCAGTGGCAGACCCCGACTCTGCGCGCAGGGTACGGCAGTGAAGGGGCCAAGGGGCGCCGCGGGCTGTGACACACGCTTGCAGCCCTCTCCACAGCCTCCCGAGGCAGGTAGCAACCGCTTCCACTGCCCGACCTCCAGAACCGAGCCGTGGAAAATACTTGCAAAAGATAATGAATCAGGTTTGGGTCCTTCTTTTAGTACCCGACTGTCATAGGCACTCGGGTGCCTATGACAGTTTAACGTTTTCAAAAGGGCTACAGGACTGATTTTGGTTTGTATCACTTAGAACAGGAAAGTCAAGACACACTCCATAGAGTTTTCTATAGAAAATAGGGCTTGGACGGAGCTTCAGAAGATTTTGTTCCAAGTATGTTGGCAGTGCATAAACCTGGCACATTTCAGACATGTTAAAGAAGATTCAGACAATTTTTCTCGCAGGAAGGGGGGGCAAAGCTACACCTCTGGATACATACAGGAAAATAATGCTCCTTAGATTTGAGTCTGGAAAAGCTCTGTGCAAAGGGTTGATGTAAGATCTGCCTGTACATCATCAGACATTGTTTGGCAGCCAGGACTGCTACACTGGCCAATCCCTTTTCCAAAACCTATATATTTATTTAATACAATTTATTGCAAATCACTTCCGGTGTCATTATATATACATACATATATATAAAGTAGAAGGTTTTCAACCTTCATGATGAACCCACTTACGGTTTCAAGTTCGCTTCAGCTTTCAACTGTCTGACAAATTGGGGTTAAGAAGAGGGAAAGGGAGCAAAACCTGCACCTAACCGAGAAAAGACAAGAAATTATGGGCAAAGTTATCAAAAGCATAATAATGATTTTATTTCCAAAAACAACGTAAGTGATTTTCCTCCAGAAATATGTGAACGTGTGGGAAAAGGGCAAAATGAATTCAGTTTAATCCTGTAGGTTAAAACTGCATAATAAAACTCAGCCAATACAACCCCATCATTTCTCACACATATTTCTTTATTGGGTTTACGTATCTAAGCTTAGGAGCACAGTATAAATTTTTCCAAATTAAAGTATCAAGCAGACATCTAATGTCCTTGTCCTGAGGTACCACTTCATTCAGGAACACACCATTTTTCGTGTACACGTGGAACAGGAGTGAAGAGAGGGGCAGACTAGGTACTTTAGGTATAACTCAGAGAACTGAAGACTGTTTGAATAGCAAAATGGGAAGATTAATAAACTAGAGGGTAGACTATTTTACAGTATACTAAGGATTTGAACACATTTTATTCAGGACACACTACTGGTATGCAATTCCATAGTCAATTTTTGCCAACGAGGCTATGCTTGAACTCACTGACCAAGGCAACTTGCATCTGGGTTTGTGTATCCTATTTTATCTTTCACCGGTACAAACATAAGCCTCTTAAAATCTAGTTTGAAAATGCACCCGATGTAATTTCCCGTCCCCGTGGAAGACAGGTTAATCAGTGGGCAAGTCTGCCACTTCGGCCTCGGTCCCCTCCTCCCCAGGGCTCAGTTCCACAGCTTTATTTTAGGAAGCAAACGACCCAGATTACTGCTCCCCCCTCCCCCCGATTTAAGTAATAAACGTAATTAATTTATCAGTCCCACACCACAGCTGGACCCAGTCCTACCATCTAAATGAAAACGATTTTTTTTTTTCACGGAAGTTTAACTGCAGACAGCATATTTCTCAATCACGAAGATATTTCTAGCTATAGTCCCGATGAGATAGTGCAAGGAACCTCTCAAGGAAAGGAAAGGTAAAATGACTGGACGTACGGCTGAAGGTGCCGCCGTGGCTAAGTGCCCGAGGGGGCTGCTCCTGGCCGGCCTCCCCCTTTAGAAGCTGGTGTCAAAATTTTTCACCTACTTTGAACCCTGATTTATTGCTCTCCTTCTCAGCAGCGGAGATCTGGTGTCGCCCGCTGCCAGCCCCTTCCCCGGCGCAGCAGGGACAGCTACTGGGACACGAAAGACGTTCTCTCCGGGGAGAGAAGCTTTAGCTGGCGTTTATCAGACATTTCAGCAAGGCGCTATTCCTAATGACATCCACTGTGTCCACGCTTAGGTTAAAACCAGACCCAAACCCTAACCTACTTCGACAAGAGCTTTCTTATATATATTCTTTACACTTCAAAAGTAAAAGAGGTCGCCGCTCTTTTTTGTTTTTTTAATTCAGTCGTAGAGACTACCAGTAGAGTTAAAAAAAAAAAAAAAAAAAAAAAAAAAAAAAAAAACCAAAACAAAAAAAAAAAAAAGAACCCCCAAGCCCAAGAGGACAACATGAAGCAGGAAGTTTTGGAACGCTTAAAGTTTTGTTCATAACTGAGCAAGAGAGACAGCAGATGACCATGTCTACTGAACGGGTGACAGGATCTACGGCTTGGTGCAACAGACACTAGAAAAAGTAGCTTAAAAAGCAATAATAATCGACTACAAAGGATAACAACATATCTTTGAGGAGATATCAGCAACCAGATTTATTATTTTCCCTTTATTTGTAAAAGTGCAAAATTATTCTGTACAAATCCAACATATAAAAACCAGCACTCTGTACAACATTACAAAAGCATATGGATCTCTAATAAGATCTCAGAAATTGTATTCCACGCGTGTAACTAGTATCACGATTCCACAGGAGGAACAGTTTTTACATGTCACGGTAGGACACGGATGGTAAGACCTGCACCACCTGGACAGCGAGACAGTGCGTGGCCTTTTAAACCTCGAGCAGGTCACGGATACCCTGTCAGTTCTCAAGATTCGAATAAATTACAT
>NW_010125454.1:0-96718 GCF_000699245.1 Pterocles gutturalis
CGGCCCGGGGTCCCGCAGCGCTGTCAGCCACCCCCGCAGCTCTAGGCAGGGCCAGGCCGCCCCGGGGCCGAAGGGTTCGGTCAGCGGGATGTCACTGTGTCAGGCTGAGCCGTGTCACCCATTTCCATTTGTTCCCGACGAGCTCTTGACCGCGCGGCTGTTTCCACAGTTCCCGGCGGCACCACGGTGCTGGTGGAGCTCACCCCCGACATCCACATCTGCGGCATCTGCAAGCAGCAGTTCAATAACCTCGACGCCTTCGTTGGGCACAAGCAGAGAGGTTGCCAGCTCACTAGTGCAGCGGCCGGGGCCACCAGTACGGTCCAGTTTGTGTCAGAAGAAACGGTGCCGTCGACACAGGCACAAACCACGACCAGGACCATCGCTTCGGAGACCCAGACCATCACAGGTACTGGGGTGTCAGCCACCAGGAGTGTGACAAGCGCTCGCCTCGTGCAAAGTGGCAGTTACGTGTGTCCCCGTCATGCTAAGCTCAAATAACGGTTTCACATTAGTCCTGCTGTACCTACAAGCCAAGGAAGAAACTAAAAAAAGTGGTGTGCTGCCTTCTTGGTGTTGGTATGACACCAGGTCCTTAATTTGCTGATGGAGATACAAGTTCACTTAGAGAACTGTTTACCCCGTGTTGTATAGCCAGCTTGTGCAAACTAATTGTCAATACTTATGAAAAATAGTCAAATTACTATGCATTTTATTGTTTAAGAGTGCTTTTGATGAAAAACAGACACAGAATTGTTGTCAGGCACCAATCCAGGCCTTTTTATGTGAGAACACTGCATTCCCTAGCATTGCTCCCATAACTAATTGGCAGGAAAAATATTACTCAACATTTCTGCCTATGCAAAGTCTCAAGTGAGGTCCTGATCCTGCAGACATTTAAATACAACTAGAGGTTTGTTCCATGTGTGAAGGTTTGCCCTTCTATATATAGTTTTGTTTTGTTTTATTTTATTTTAGTCTGGGACCTTACTAAAATACGAATTATTTGACTTTAATTTGGATAGACAGATTAGGGCAGAGAATCTGGAAGAGCAGTGAAACAAACTGAATTCAGGGCTTGCTTCCAGGAATTTTTGTATTATAATCCCTCAACTTGGTGTGGGTTTTGGATGAGTCATTTTTCTGTTTTATATTTACTCATGTTTAAAATGAGGGCAGTTACATCCTTCTGCCCTTTTGGGGTATAGCATTTAATGGATTTAAAAGCTGCTATTTTGGCTGAGATAAGTTTCACCTGTTATTCTTGGGAGTAACAGCTAAAAACAATATAGTTGAAAGAGGTTGAACTTTTTTAACAGTTTTTAAAAAATATTGTTTACGTGATGCCTTTTTTTAATAACATTTCCATTTAAATAATTTTAGTTTTTTTCTCTTTTGGGCTGTAGCACAGCCAGTGTTGGAAAAACAAACATACTTTTATTAATGTAAGACCTGGACAGGTGTCAGAAAAAACTGAACTTCTGAAGAAACTGAACGGTGCAGTGAGATAGGATTCAGAGGGAGACAAGTGGGCCTGTGTAGGGTTGTACTAAGTCCACCCTGGCTCATCTGGTCTTGACAGAATTTTCACTGATAGCAGGACAGCAAGGGAGAGAAAAGTCTTTCTCCTTTCCCCCTCCAGGTGAATATGAAGCCAGGAACAGGAATGTTGCTGAAGAAAACAGAAGAAAGAAGTCATTAACAAAACTAGAAAATAATTAGATTTTTCTGATTAGAGAAGTTAATGTTCTCAAACTGAGCTGTTTTATGTGTTTAGTTTCTGCACCGGAGTTTGTTTTTGAGCATGGCTGTCAAACGTACCTACCCAGTGAGAGCAGTGAGCCTCCAACTGCTGCTATCGTTTCTACAACACCAAAAGCACGTTCAAGAAAATCCACTGCCTCACTTACACAGAAGAAGCTAAACTGCTGCTATCCAGGTATGATGTGGACTATACCTTTTCCATTTCATTTTAAAAGTGATAGGTTTCATATAGTGCCATGCATGGTAGCTCTGTCTGTCTGAAGCAGTTAAGACACGCAGAACCTGGAAGACAACTTACTGAAGGTGTGATGTACTGCCATTGATACCAGTAGTAGTTTTGGTATTGATTTCACATGTCCTTAGACTTTGGTGCTCTCCTGTGGTATACTCTGGCGCTGCTGCAGTGGGTTTGCGTGTAGACGTTGGCTTATGCTCACACTTATAGCAATGTCAGAGCGGAGCCTTGTTACCTTTTTTTCTGCCATTGTATGTGAAAAGTATTATACATACATTTTGCATTATATGCTTTGACTTTGGTCAGTTAGCATTTTTATGAAGATGGATTGAACCAAAGTATTTGGAGGCCTCAATGAGTAAAAACCGTGCAATATGCAGAAAACTTGTGTGGAGACAGCCATGTAGATGAGTAGCTGTGTTAATTGTAGCAGAAGTTACAGTCTCTTTTCACAATCTTGCCTTCATTTGAAAGGTACGTTTCAATGCTCAGCATTCATTTCTCTAAAACTGTAGCACTTTCCACTTGGACAGAATTCCTGAATGGTGAGCTGTTACCTGAGTTCCTAGTTGCACTAACTTGAAGTCATACGTGGAATTAATTAGTTCCCCCAGCATCCCCTGTGTACTCTAAAGAACATCTCAAATCCTAGGCAGAGATTCCAGAGAATTTGTTTCAAAGCTCACAGAAAACAGTAATGTAGAGAGTGAATTGCCTCCTAGGGGAAGCATTAGAAAATTGAAGTTCATAGGTAAGCTGGTCACTATTTTAAATAGATGTGAGTAAACGAGATAGGGAATTCATTTTCTGTTAATACTGAATTTTAAAGAAAATGTTCTTGAAAAGAACAATTCCCAGAATATGGTAGTATATTTTTTAATAATTTTAGGTTTTCCTTGAATTTAATTATCTTAATCTTAACCATTTTCAGGTTGCCAATTCAAGACTTCCTATGGCGTGAAGGATATGGAGCGTCATCTACGAACACACACAGGTTTATATCATTGCTATATTTTATTTTTGGTTTCTTTTCTCCTTTTGGCTTTTTGCCAAAATATATTTTCCTACAAAATAAACATATCTATAGTTAAATTAGAATGTACATGTATGTCTGTAATTGTCCGTAAACCACAATTTCAGAGTTGTAAATGGAGAAGGTTCCCAAAGGTCTTGTAAATTTCTTGTGCTTGTGCACGCAGCCTTCTGGAGCATAGAAGAGTTCTTAGCTGATAGGATGGCTGCTGAAATCCCATGCCCAGCTTTTGAAAACTAGCCCCATTTCTATTAAGTGCTTAGTGTGTGTGCTTTTTTTTTAATTGCAACAACATCCTTATGGTGCAGAAATTCTTGATGTGTTGATGCTTTTCTGTTTGTTTCAGGAGACAAGCCCCATAAATGTGAAGTTTGTAACAAATGTTTTAGTCGTAAAGATAAGCTGAAGATGCATATGCGTTCTCATACTGGGGTGAAGCCTTACAAATGTAAGCACTGTGACTATGCGGCTGCTGACAGCAGCAGTCTCAACAAGCACCAGCGCATTCACTCCAACGAGCGTCCTTTTAAATGCCAGATCTGTCCTTACGCAAGCCGCAACTCCAGCCAGCTAACTGTACATCTCAGATCCCACACAGGTAAATTCATACTACAATTCAGATCTGTAAAGGTTTGAAGATGATAGGAAAGATTTTTAAAGGTATACAGGTGTCAAGATGCCAGACAGGTCCTATTCAAATCCTCAAAAGCACCTAGGCATCTAGCTTCTGTGAATTTCTTGAACATAGAGTACAGTAGGGCAGTACAGCTCCACTGAAAGAAATCAGAAGACAGATCTGACTCTTGGTAGACTTTGTTCTAAATTGATATTGAAACTGCCTGTTAGATGTTCTTAAACCGATAGAACTGAAGGATCTAATTTATTGACTGATTGATTAAGAGCATCTAGGTTCCTGTCAGTGTCTCTCAAATCTGGTCCGCTATATTAGAAAAGCCAAAATTGCTTTATAATTGAACAAGTTATATCAGTGCAAGCCTCAGCTGCGTAATTTAATTTTTCTTGCATCAGTAAATTAGCAAGCAATTAGCAATTTAAGTTAGATCTTTTTTGACCTTTCTTTGTGCTGCCTTCCATGTATGCAGACTGGTGGACATTAACAGTGTAGTGTGAGTAGCTGGAACTGCATTCTGCTCATACATTTTTTTTCTCTATAGATAGAACGCTTTAGCCTCTACGCTTATAAACTTTGTATCCTTTTATATTTGCATCGTTTACCTAAGTTTCATTTTAGTCAGATCTCTCTCTTATAGATTGTTCCTAGAGGAGATTTGCTGTAAAGATACTGCTGTACAGTTGTCTTTGTACAGTTGTCTTCATATGTTGTTTTTCACCTAATCCAGGGTACTGGATTAGTTTCTGTGTTGTCTTGTATACATTTGATTAGTTCTGTGAATTTTAGCTTCAAGGTGGTTATGGTTCAGTGATTACTAGATTAGCTTTGAACCTATCCTACATCTGATTCTGAATTCAAGTACTAAACAACATTAGTTCAGATGTGTCCAAGATGGGATTTATTTTGAGTAGATAAAAGAAATAAATCCCTTGTGCATTGTGAAGGAGGGGAGGGTTAAACCAATCTGTCTCTAGTAGAAAAGAATCTTTTATACTTCACAAGTCTGCTGTGATGGAACAGGCAGTTGTTTTACAAGTTTCCCTCTTTCTGTTGCTATGTAAGAAGATAAGATGTAGTGGTCAGTGAAAATAGTGTGGGTTGTTATGGAAGTTACCTGTCAATGGCACACTAGTCGGAGAATATGGTGTTGCATTTTCCCCATGTCATATACGAGCATGCATACTTGTGTGTTTATGTACATGGACAGGTATGCTCTGAATTTGTCTGTGAGAGAACCTGTGAATGATCATGGTTCTCTTGCATTTCCAGTAGAGTTAGATTTTTTGTGGCATTAAATATTACAATGGTTGGGAAGGATTTTTAGGCTACCTTCTTGCTTTTTGGCAGATCAGTCTGTTGTATCTTAAGCAACTGAATTATGGTGAAATTCAAGCCTGGAGTTTTGTTGTCTCTTCTATTTCTCCAAAATAAATCCTCTTTTGTAAAATAACTTCTTTTGATTTGCTGAAAGGAAGCACAAGAATTTTGAAAATAATAATTTCATCCTTGTTAGGTCACAAAGCTGTTATGCACGCAGCCAATTTTAGGGGAAAAGTAGGACTGGTATGTAGAATACATTGCTTACTGGAATTACATTAGTCATTCTCTAGAAGTTGAGTGGGATCTACATTGCTCAGTGTGAGATCATCTGCATAGCAGTACTTGTTGAAGTAGTCATCTAAAGATGTTTAATTTGAGTAAAACTACTCTTAAATTTAATAATTTCACGATCAAGCACCTTTTTTTAAGCTATATTTTGTCAGTGTCAATTATGTATGGACAGAAATGTAAAGAAATATAAGTAATGGAACACTCTTTAAATAAACAGAACCAACATACTTTGCTATTTTCAGCAAAATTACTAATGCTTTTTCATATATTTTGCTACCCTGTGTGTGAAAATTAAGTCATTGAAATACGTACTGTGCCTTCATCAGCAAAGTAGATAAATTCAGTAGCAGAGTGCACAGCTGAGGCTAAAATAAACTAGATGAACAAACAGCGCATCTTCATTAATAAAATCTGTTTAATGTAGATAATACACCATGTATCTCAATTATTAAACAGATACATGGATTAGCACAGTAGGCCACAACTTGATTTGAAAAATACGCAGCTAAACCTGTGACGTATGTAGCTGGATAAGCAAGATATGCAAAATTATACAGCTATCACAAACTCTATAAAATATTAACTTATAAAACAGCCATTTGCAGTTTGATTATTCAATAAGATAAATGCTTACTGAACTGAGTACACTCTCTTCTTCCTTCCCCCACACCAAAGGTGTCTTAGAACCTAATAACACAATTCTACTTTTTCAAAATAATACCTACCTAAAGACTTCATGTTCAAAGACTTCATGCTCAGGTACTTTAGAGAGCTACATATTTAAATTAAAGAAAGAAAAGTACTTAGTTGGGTTGGTAGGTTTGCTTTGGATTTTTTTTTAATAACTTCAGAATGGAGTCACTGGTCTTTACCCTAGAACAGAGCTGTAGCTTAATGTAGTCACGCGTGTTGTGGCACAAGCCTGCAAATAAAGAAAATGCAAAATAGTGGTTTAGATCCAGGCAATTCAGATGGTTATTCATGTAGGTAGTCTGACATAAATAGTCTTACAGCGGTCTTGCAGATGAGTGTGTTCATTTTTCATGCTTTATCAGTTAGACTTTGACCTAACTTTCAACTACATTGTTAGGTTTCTGGATTGGTGTTGCTCTCAAAAACAAACAAAAAAAAAAGGCATTTATGAATATTTTATATACCTGTGTGCATGAATGCAAACTGATATTGCATGAATACAAACTGATACTAGATTTTCTTGAAGTGATCTGTGGAACATTATTGTGCTACGTGGGGCAAATACCTCTCTTGGTTGCTGTAATACCAGAAAAACAAAAGCTTAATGTTACTTCTCTGTGTAAGCACATTTCCCCATAGTCACAGACTTGCATGCATGTTTCATTAGTCTCACGTTTGTCTTTTCCAGTTGCATTTATGTAGCTGTGATCCCTTTTTTTTTTTCTGTAACTGTAGTAATGCTATGGTTGTGCAGTCACCTGATGCTGACCTAGATGCAGACTTTTGTCTCTACATCTCCCTGTGTTCTGGACAAGACTCCGCTGCCTTCCTGTGCCACCAATAAATAGCATTTGCATTGCACCACGTGAACCAGGCAAAAAAATAATCAGTTTTTCTTGTCAGCTAACTCAACTATATGTTGAGCAGTAAGGCTGGTGCCCATTAAGCATCTGTTTGTGCAGTAGCCTGCCATTTGCCTAGGCTTACAGTCAACCTACAAGTTTCCCTGTAAATCTTGTACTGTAAACCTGAGACATGGATGTGTTTATGTTGTTTTCTTAGATTTCAAAAATAAGCAGCTGTTATAGTGCTTACTAATTTTAAACACTAGTTGAGATATACTGTTGCTAAAGAGGGACAAGTGAGAAACTTCAGTTGTTTCTGTGGACCACACTTAGCAGTTTTACACACAAAATGAACTAAAAATGGGAGAATACCTAAGATGCAGACATGAAAAAGCAACAGGTGTAGGCAGACATGGTTGTGGACAGTTTGCACACAAATATGTCAGACCAGGTGATAAATACTGTGCCGTTAATGTTCTCTACATCTTGAAAATGTGTTGGGAGTTTACAGGTGTTTAGAATAAGTCAGTTGTACATAGTTCGTTACAGCATTGGTCTCTCCAGTGGATTTAGGTGTCTCACCTGTAATTTGAACTGTTTTTGTTGACAGGAGATGCACCTTTCCAATGTCAGATGTGTCCTGCTAAATTTAAAATCAACTCGGACTTGAAGAGGCACATGCGTGTGCATTCTGGTGAGAAACCTTACAAATGTGAGTTCTGTGAGGTTCGGTGTGCCATGAAAGGAAACTTGAAATCACACATTCGTATCAAGCACAGCATGGAAAATACTCTCAAGTGTCCAGAGTGCGAATTTCAGTGTGGAAATAAAACAAGCCTTCGGCACCACATAAGAACTCATCAGCCCGAACAACCAGTGAAGTGCTCAGAGTGCAGCTACTCTTGCTCCAACAAGGCAGCTCTGAAAGTGCACGAGCGAATTCACTGCAAAGATCGTCCTTTCAAATGTGAATTCTGCAGCTTTGATACCAAGCAGCGGAGCAACCTGACAACTCATGTGAGGAAAGCTCATGGTGACAAAGTCAAGACCAAGAAGCAAACAGCGGAGGAGAAAGAAGGAGATAGGCCAAAGCAAGGTGGCTCCAGGCAAGTTGCCAAATTGTACGCCAAGAAAGCATTTAAGTGTGACCTGTGTGACGCTTCCTTTGTCCGAGAAGATTCTCTTAGAAGTCATAAGAAGCAGCACAGTATGTATAAGGGATCTAAAAATAATGAACTGGCTGTTCTACAGCTCCAGATGGATCCTGGTCGGCAGACCGGTGCCCCAATTAGTGTCAGACACCTCCAGGTCCCACTTCAGGCTGCTCAGGTTTCCCCATACAATGAGGGAAGGGTCAAGATCATCGTGGGTCACCAGGTCCCTCAGACTAACAGTATTGTTCAGGCTGCATCAGTGAACGTCGTGCCTCCTACGTTAGTTAGCCAGAATCAGGAGGACCTCTCAGCTAACAGCCGCTTGCAGCTGCTGGGCCAAGTCAGTTTGTTGGCACCACCTCCGCCTCCCATATCTCAAAGTGAAGCCAGGCCTGTGGCACAACCAGCAGTTCTTCTCACAACCCGTGACCAAAGCGATGGAAGCGCTCTGCGTCAGACTATGTCAGCAGTCATGAGGCTCCAGCAAACCAAGCTTTCATCACCAACTCTGGAATCAGCTGCTCTGACTTGGAAGGCCTTAATGCATTGATACAAGAAGGAGCAACAGGAGTGACTGTGGTTAGTGATGGAGGTCAGAGTATAACAGTGTCCACGTCGGCTCCCCCTCCTATCTTTTCTTCGTCCCCTCACACAGAAGCCCCTAAGCAGACCTATTCTATCATTCAAAGTGGAGCCCATACAGCTTTGCTGTGTCCAGCAGGCTCCGTACCGGATTAGTTGCAAAGAAGTATTACTAAAGAAATTTCAGTCTCGGAGGCAGTGCTGAATTCAGCAGAAATGCACAGGGCATAAATTAGTGCAGGATTTGTCCTACAAAGCCAAATACCTTCTACTTACACATTTTACTTGTCTCTACATGGAAGGATACATCTTGTGTGTGAAAAAGACAATGTGTGTATTTATGTGCTTCTGTTGAAATCAGAGGCTGTGTTCTTTGTAAAATCTGAGCATTGAAGCAACTGTTGACAATTTCACCAAGCAGTAACCTTCCCAGAATACAATTCTTGTATTGTGCTGGCTAAAATAAGAAAGCCTCACCTTACGATGAGTTACTCTCACAGCAGACTCATTCTTTCATGCACACACGAAAAGGTAATAGCCCAAGCCATTCTGAAGTATATTTTTAAATGAAGTCTGTTTCAGTTACATGCTATGTATGCATTAACTGCACCTGGCTGATGGTTTATCTGTAAGAAATGTCTACTGCTGAGTCTAATGCAGCCCTTGGAAAGTTTAAGGGGGCTGTTCCTTGATATCTGTAGAAGTTGTTAGCACCTGGCACTTAATCTGGAAATGCTTATGCAGAAGACCAGGTGATAGTTTTTAGAAAAACAAAAGAACTTTGTCCATTCATCAGTAATAACTAACTTTGTTAGGAAGAACACTATTGCGAATTATATATATCGCACAGTGATCTCTGTCAGAGGCGCCTGTGTCTTAAAGAACAAAACAA
Organism: Pterocles gutturalis; assembly: GCF_000699245.1. Classification (NCBI taxonomy): domain Eukaryota; kingdom Metazoa; phylum Chordata; class Aves; order Pterocliformes; family Pteroclidae; genus Pterocles; species Pterocles gutturalis. Next base: position 9,444 of record NW_010125454.1, read on the forward strand.
CTGCAAATATATTTTTTACAAATGCTACTTAAATTTTGTTTTTATTTTGATGCTGCCTGTTTGTAGTTGCATGGGTGCATTATGTTCTGGCTCTGTTCTTTTCAAGTTAAAGGGGAAAAAAGGAAAAGATTGAATTCATTCCATTTAAAATAAAAAAAATAGATTCTAATCCAAGGTCTGGAACTCTAGCATAAATTCAGATTGGATCACAATGAGATAGTAATTTACCATTATATGATGCACATTTCTATAATGAATGAATTCTAGGCTGTATTTGAACTATGCAATATTGTAGTCATATCTGGTCAGCATTCTTGTAGTAGTAGCTAATAATACCTTCACTACCAAACCATCTAGACAACAGACTCTCAACTTGCAAAATAGACAGCTCTGTAGGTGCCTGGATCTGCAAAAAAACAGAGATCATTTCACAGCCAGACAGCATCCCAAGGACAATTGTTAACATACATTAAGACTGAAAAGACTTATCAAAACCAGCTCCGAGATTCCCTCTTGGGGAATCAAAGTCAAGTTAAATTTCACAGTATTTACCAGTGGGAGACATTGAATGATTGCTTTATGTGTTAGAAACATCCTTGGAAAACTTACAAAGATTATATAATTAGGGCCACTTTCTGAATAGTGTTTAAAATTTGTGGCTTAAACAGCCTTAATTTTGTGTATATGGAGGTGCTCCCTGCTCCCTCCATCTGTGTGGTGCATACTCTGTGTACAGTGTAAGGCTGCTTTACAATGATGAGTAGGAAAATACAATTATAACTCACAAGTACAGTCATGCAGGGTCTTGAAAATATGACCTTTGTTTTTAGTTGAAATAAGGGTTGTTTAAACGAATGCTCCAGTGTCACTGTCTTCGTTATTTATGGGAAATAGGATTTTTGAAGATCCATATCTCTTCTGCCTACCTAACACTTGATCCTAAACTAATGTTCTTCTAAAACAAAAAAACCTTCCACATAATCTTGGTTTTAAAATCTGGGGTTTGATTTGAGCTGTCTGGCAGTGTGCCTGACACTTGTGGATATCTCGGAAAACCACACTCCAGTTAGAGGGAGAAGGTTCATAAATGTTTTTAAAATTTTAAATTTTAAAAGGCATTATTAGAGTCTTGTTTCTTAGCCCCATGCTGCACTGAAATATGAAGCAAAAGTTCTAAGTTCACTGACAGTTGTATTTCAGGGTTTATTTCCTACACTTGTTCTCCAACTTTTCTGCTGATACAGGTTTGTCACCTGTTAATCAGGTGGTTTAAGGAGCTGACAAGATCCAGTTCCAAGTCACCAAGCACACCTGTGTTTATATAAATTAGAAGTAGACTCAAGGTTTTTACTAATGTAGATTACTGCAGAACATTCATTGAGAACAATAAAATGAAAGCCTAAATGCTTTGAATTTTAGCACTGGCATTGCTGTTGTGGCTCTCCTGTCGTGTTTCGTTGTTGTGCCTATGGCACAGACCTGTTCATTGCATTTCAGCTGTGTTGAGGCTACTTGTAAAGCCCTTGGGAGCTAAAAGGCATCAGAGGTAAGTGCTTAGTCTTATTATATGTGGTCCCTGATATCCAGTTGTAAATGAGCACTGGAGCAGTGTAGATCAACGCTTTGTTATCTTGAAATTAAAATGTGTGGCATAGTAGCAATTCTATACTGTTGACCCATCTCCAAATGTATGTGTACATATGTGCATGATCTATACCATCAGACTGTATACAGTGTTTCTGTGCTGGGCCAATAGTTACTGTAAACACTGGTGAGAGATGGGGCACTTTCAGTCCCGTAAATGCGCATTTTTCACCCAGCTTGCAGTGGTTCTAGACCACGTGCAGCACTGGCATTGCAGGGCAGGAGATGCTTCCCCAGGAGCGCGAGTGTCTGGCGAGGCTGAGCTGCAGCAGAGCAGCCTGGGGAAAGTTCAGTGCACTTGAACTTCAGGTCTGTTTGACCTGGAGAAGGAGGGGGACTCCTTCAGGTCATCTCAGTGGTCCAGTTCACAGCGCTTCTCCACGAACCATTGCACCAGCATAGCAAAGGAGATGGTAGACTACAACCAAGATCAAACTAGAGACAGAGCAGGTGGGAGATTTCTTCCAGCTCCTTTTATAATAATTGTAATACTGAGCAACACAAATAGTGACAGAAAATATCTCTTAAGATACTGTCAGCTTTCAAAACCTGTACTAGGTGTTTGAATAGGAGTAACTAGTCCATTGGTGATCTAGGTTTTAATACCAGTTATTATCTATTTTCCCATTATTGTAAGACAAAAGAATCTAAATTGATCTGCCCTCATGTGTTTGGTTTTGTCACCTGTAAGTCTGCCTCTGTGTCTGCTTGCTCACACACCATCTTCCCAGAATTTCCTTCTGGTGGACTTTATGAAGGCTGGTGATCAGAAGGATAATTATGTTTTAATTTCTACAAGCCACGTGGGTACAGACTTTTAAGTATCCCACCTGAGGAATTTGCATATCAGGAGGCTGCAGTGATGGAGCCTTCCAAGTGTTCCAGCAGGAGAGAAACTTCTGCCCGGCCATGGGACAGGAGCTGGTGGAAATGTGCTGCTCTGGCTTTAGAGCTGGTGGCTGTATGTTGCTACAAAAGGAGTAGTACTCCTATTTTAAGATAAAAGTTTCTGAGGCAGAGTAGTTGCTAGTAGGCAAGCTTTCCGGTGTAGAAAATAATACCAAGCCTGAAAACTTGTAAGTGCAAATGTACTACAATTTGTCAACTAAAAAGTAACGTTACTTTTTATATACTCATTGGTATAAATGAACTCTTCCTGCAGGGTTCCACAAGCATGAAGTATTTTGTGTCCTCTCTCTATAGGTGGTGCTAGAGTTCCGGATAAACTTTCGGGGGGTCTGCTCTGCTTGATAATGTTTCCTGCTAAGCAGTTCCCTGCTTTCAACTCTCTCCCGGATAAACACATTTCAAAATCCACTTTTATAAGAAGCTAGAAAAAGCTTAGCTGTAAAAATCTTATTTTCACTTAAGATAAAAAGCACCACATGAAAAAAAAATGCCAAAGTTTTCTATTAAGATCCCACAAAGCAGATTTATGGCCAGACTGTAATCTCACAATTTATGTTGAACTGATCATTTTTTACTCTTTTTAATTCATTTTAATCTGTACCTAGTTTGCAGCTGCAGAATTATGGTGCACTACAAGAGTGATACAAAATGAGAGTTTTTGACAAAGCCGATGGTTTGAATTGCAATTTATCTGTGTTTGCACTTGGCCAACAGACCTGCACCCAGGGGATGCACCACCACGTCCAGGAATCTCGTGTTCAATCTAATGTCACACTTAACGTTACACAGCTCTGTTATCTGCATTTCAGTTTCACAAAAAGGCTTGTTTGCCTTCTAAAATAGGAAACCGGTAGATTTGTCATATTGTAAAGACTAACCTTCATTCTGGTCCTATGTGTGCCTCTAAGATAAACAGGAAAGATAAAATGGTGTGAATGAATGTGCTGCTTCTTCAACATTGTTTAGCTGATTGCATTATGTCGAAGTGAACAATCTAGAGACTTCTTTCCTCCACCTTAAGGGAAACAAACAAAAAAAAAAAGCTAATAACCAAAGCTAACGTGGGGGCTTTTTTTTTTTCCAATTTTCTGTTCCAATATTATGGTTTTATTTCTGTGTATGACAGTATTGGTCTTTGCGTTTTGGAGCTGGCAGCAGATTGTTTTAATCTCTGATATTCATTTAATACATTCTTCATGTTATCAACAGAACTATCCCTTGGGAGATCATGGTAATTCAGAACAAGTGTCTCTTGTAGGGCTTGCTTGCTTTCAAGCACATGCTAAATAAATCTTATACCTTCCTAGAGTTCTGCCAGTGCCTCAGAGCTCTGTAGCAAGTTGTCTCTTTCCAGGACAAAATATAGGGATGGATTTTGTTCCTCTGGTGTGGGGATCTCCAGGCCCTCCCCGGTAAGCACTGAGCCCCAGCACAGAGCGAGGGTACCCTCTGCCCGGGGTGCTGGGGAGCGCTCCTCACTCCTGCTCACTTGTTACAAAATGGATGGTGTTTGCACTGCATTGCACTGAGCTGGCTCTGAGAGGGAAGTGTCAAACTAAATATTCCACCAGCAGCTTCCTTCGACGCATCTGTTGCAGGTTTTGCTTTCTGCACAGTCTTGTGCTTTTTACACCATTTGCTTGTGGGCTCCCAAGAGCGAGTTTACAGTGTGTTACAGCACTCCCTCCTCTGTGCATGTGAACCTCTCTGACTGCCTAAAGAAAGGAGGTTAAACAGAGCAGGAACATTAGCCAGAACACTAAGCAAGCAGTGGTGCGTAGCCTGTATGCGTTTCAAATAAAGCAGCCTCCTGTTCTTGTGTCCTTCCCAACCTTTTCTGATTTTGTTGCTGTCACTCCACGACACTGCTTTTAAAACCAACCCTGAGTATGATGTGAGCAGAGGCTTATCCTCTGCGAGACCTGCTAGAATGTGCTTTTCCCTCTTGTTTTGGTGAGGTAGAAACATGCAGCAGGGAAAAAAAAAAAATCCAAAGTCCAAAGAAAAAAATTGTTTTCACCACCTTTAATTGTGTTTGGAGGTGGCAGTTACCTGCATGAGCTCCTGCACAGTGTCCCCAGAAAGGCGCAGTGTTGGGTCTGAACAATAAACCAGCAGCACCCTGGATTAAGCCTGCTATCAGCATTGGTAGTATCTGCTGTGGGATTTTGATAAACACTTTTAACTGTCATTTGCATCAAAATGGCAGATTCCTGCTCAAAACCAGCATTGATTTGTCTGGTGCGCAGGGGGGTTACTGGGTATGTGGATGCCCCAGGAAGCACTCCTGGGTGGGGGAATGGGATCAAGTCCTCACTGAGATGAGACCTAAAAGCAACCAGAACTTGGCCCAAAGCTAGCTCCCTTGGAATCTGGGGGAAAACCAGGCTTCTATTGAATACACATGGAGTTTGCAGTTAAAAATTAGGGTATTTCCCAATCATTTAGGTAGAGGCATTTATTGCTATTATGATCTGACTGCACTGGAACGTACCTTTTGTTGTGGGGTTTTAAATTGTTCTTTAAAAAAGGTTAGAAGTATGCCAAGATATTTTTCTCTAGATTACAAGCAACTGGGGAGAAGCTTTTTTTTTTAGATCAATTTATTGTATTGTGATTCTTCATTTATTTATTTGTTTGTGTTTACATTCAAAATATAGTCAGTCACGCTTGTTGCAATATCATGCTCTGGTGTTTGGAAAAATATTTGCTGTGTCCTCAATGGAAAGGCTTCTATCCTATAATTTCAGGAATATTGACTGGATACTCTAATGGCCTTTTACATCTCTAGTTGGAAAATCTTTAGCCTTGTTATTTAAATTTTAAGAAGAGAAACCAATATTGTTAAGAGAAACTGATGTCTCCTGTCACTTATCCCGATAACCTTTCATAAGGTGATAAAGGTTTCTATAGTGACCTGAGGAAGTGATGTCTCAGGTATCATTGTGAATTAAAAGTCTGTCTCAAGAAAAGCTTTCTTTTCTCTCTCAGGTATCCAGTTCTGCCTTTGTCTTTATTCCAGTTGCTAGACACGGAGAAGGACTCATAAAACATACAGTATTTGGTTACATGGTTGTCTTTCATCTTTTAGAGACTTCACTATGTTGTTGGGAAGTAAAAAAGTCCATGACAAGGCAAAGTTGGGGGTTTTAATGCTATGTACCATTAGAGTAACAAATAACGTGTATGCTCAGGGTCTGCTGCTGAAATGCTGCTGAATTCCGTGACCTGTGATATCAGATAATTTATTCCATAAGCTTCAAGAGCTGGGTTTGCCTCTGTAAGGACAGGAATTTTGTATTATTACAGATTTGACTTTGGCAGAGGTGCTGTGGGGATTGCTCCGAGTTCCTAATTTCAGACCTCATGTAAGCTTGCTTTTAATGTCTGAAAGCAAAAGTTTTTCTCGGTTAGTGATAAGAGTGGGTGAATTTTATATGTAAAAGTTGAACATTATCTGGGAAATAACTCTGAGGACTTGTAGGGGGGGGTTTGTTGTTGTTGTTGTGTTTTGGTTTGGTTATTTTTGAAGGATACAAGGATGCATTTATGCCGCCTTCTGGATGAAGCAACATGTTATGCCGTGAACATCTTTCATTTTATCAAACCTGGTGTCACAAACACCTGAAACAAAGCTTGGAGAAACCTCCAACATTTTCAGCTTGAGTTCCTCATTGGTATCTTTTAAAATGAAGGAGAGCTGGTAAAACCTTTGCTATCTGTATAGGCAGCGTTTGGAAATAAGGGCCAGCCCTACGTACCAGACTGGGCTGCCTATCCCTGTCGGTCAGAGCTGTTCAGACCATTTTCTGTCTTTTTTCTTTTAATCACAAAATGGAAGTTTATCACGACTGGGACCCTCTGGGCCAGGAGAGGCAGAGCAAGGCCAGCGACATGGGTCAGCTGCCTTCCCAGTGGGTCTCCCAGCCCTGGACCGTCACCCCGCTCTGCTCAGTGGTTGTATTTGCACCTTTTAAATGACACTCTCTGAAAGAAGCTGTCCATCCCTCGCCATTTCTTAGCACAGATCACAACTTCATACTGCTGAAGTGTGTCTCCACTTGCTTTTGCTGGCCATATTTAATTGTTGTGTGAATAATATGTATTTTCATTGGAGCAGTGCTGCTGAATTCCCCACCCAGAGAAGGTGACGTGCATCTCAGAAGTATATTGTGAGGATGAGAATAACTTGGATACCTCAGTGATGAGCGAGATGCAAATGCCTAGATAGATACTGGAGATAGTCACATCTCACCATGGCCTAAAGGAAAATCTGAAAGAAGAGGAATGCATAAGGCTAAACTGCATAATGCATAGCAGTCATAATTAATAGATTAAAGTTCTTTGTGAAGCATGTTTTTTTATTCTGATAAAGGAAAAGGACTATAAATGGTGACGTAATTTTAGAAAAACAACAATGTAGATGCCATGTTAAAGTTGTAAAGCTAAAGAGGTGACAAAAATGTACCTCGTTTTTAATTTTTTACAAAGGCTGCTGTAAAGCTTATTATGTTAAATAGTAGTACTTTTCCTCTTCTCTGTTCCTACTGGATCATTCTGTTTCTCCAAGTACATACAGTTGCTGGGGAGTTATGAAAAAGTTGCCAATCCTTGCTTCTTAATCAATCCTAAAAAGTTCAGAATTTATCATGTGAAGCCATTTGCCTAAACAATGTTAAATTTTGCTTTTGTTGTAAAATCGTGTAGATCAGCCATTGATATAACTTTAATTGGCTAGGGATGTTCATGATTTTTTTTCTTTAAGAAAAAAAAAAAAAGCCTGCCAGCAAAATTGCTTTTTGGTGATGACTCTGCTTGAGAAGTGCTCTGCAGGGGCCCATTCCCAATTGATTATCTTTCACAGCTAATAGCTTCAAAGGCTATTTGGTGGACAGTCCAGTTTTACATTTAAATGTAAATCTTGATAGCCTTGACAGACTGATGATCAGAAAAAAAGGGAGGTAAAAACAGTAAAATAAATGTACAGCTGGTATAACTTTCACCAGCTCCTCCAGGGGCAATTGTAGTAAAATTAAAATGGTTACAGTTTGACAAAGCTCTTTAGGGTGGATGCTGAGTGAAAACTTTCCTCCAAAGCTCTAGCATTAATAAGTTGCTAAATAGCGTGTCAACCTTAAAAGTTCAGTACAGTGTCAATGGCTCCCATTTGTGCTTCATTTGGATTCAGGAGAAAAGTTCAAAGCACTGAAGCCACCTGGGTAAAGCCAGTCTTTTGGTGAAGCTACAGCAGAGAAGGTCTCTGGAAAACCAAGTTCACATTTGCAGCTAAATCCTTGTTGCAGGCTGGGCGGTATCAGGGTGAGAAGATGTACTGGTCGTTGGTCGGGCACCGGTTTCCTGCTGGGACCGGGGTGGTTCCAGCCTTTGGGCAGAGGGACAGGAGCCGCGCTGGCCCTGGGGCTCTTTTGCTTGGATGGGTGAAGGTGGAGTCTGGATTTTGACACACCTTGTCAAACTGGCATGAAGATAACGAAGCTGGCAGAAGTCTGGTTCCCCTGCACCGTGCCAACTGCCCCATCCCCTTTATGAGCTGGCTGGGATTTTGGCGTGGGGAGGAGGGCTATAGGCTTCAACCGACCGTTCATCTTGGAAACAGATGAGGCAAAAAAAGGACACTGAGGCTTGTGTAGTTGAGGACTCCTTCAGCAGTGATGTCTTGTCACCTTTGCTGTGGGATGGCTGAACTGGGCCAGCCTGGAGGCCCTGCAGAGGCAGCCCACATGCTCTGTGCCATTGCTATATGGCCTCTTTTGCCCATTCCCTCAGCCTTATCCTTTCCTTACACATTCCCATCAGATCACAGTTAGCATCTTCGTTGGCTTCGTTGCCTGAACTGCTCAGGACTCTCTCAGTCACTGGCCATGACATATTCACATGCCAGCTGCACCATGTTGAGAAAGGAAAGCCCTCACTGAGGACAGGGGCAGCGGTTAATGCCATCCCGCTGGCAGGAACCCTGGCAAAAGGCTCTTCACAACAGAATACTACTGAAATAAAAGGTTGTCCAAGAGTAACTCAAGTTTCTCACTTCGTTACCATCTTGTTTAATTTCTGATGTGCTCCAGGACTCCTTACAGAGCAATAGTTAAGTGTGGCCTTGAGCTGTTTGGTTGTGTCAGCAGCGAGTCCTCGGCCACAGGAACTGCTCATGCTCAAATATGTTGTAGAAGAGCCGTAATCTCAAACTGTCATCTCAGCCTGAGCCACTGACCGGTGCAAAGCATCTCTGCGAGTGCTGCTGGTCCCCACACCCTGCTTCCACAGCCCATGGGAGAAAAGGCGGACAAGGAATGCCTCATCTCTGGAAACATCTCGACAGCTAGGAGTAGGTGCCTTTCTCTTATTTTTAATCTTTGTTGCCATGGTAACTGAGACACAGACACACACTGCTCATTTTCTCCCGCATAGTCCTGGTGTCCAAACACTCGAGAATACCAGTTAGCCACTGGCCAGCGTTTTCCAGACTTTCAAAGGAAGGAAAAATACGGGACAATAAAGGAAAATACTCAGTGTAGAAGCCATTGAGAAACAGGAGATGAAGGAAGAAAAAGTCTGTCTATCTCAAAGGAAAATAGGAAGCTAAAGAATGAGGGATACTTGGTAATGAAGAGATAGTATAAAAGGAGATTATCCTGAGCAAGGGCTTCTGCGAGGGACTGGCACTCGCTGCAAAATATGCCCCTTGTCCTCTACTCACTTTTTTGTGTCAGTTTCTGAAATAATCTGCGTAAGGTCTGTGGTCTGGAGATGGTTTGTGCCACTGCAGCCAGAGTAACGCCTGGCACAGCTCACCCATGCATAGCATTAAACCAGCAGCCTGGTGGGAACTGAACCTTTCTGGTGTCTCCAACCTGATCATGGAGCGGTTAGCCACGCGTGGGGCTTGCGCAAAGGAGCAAACAGCACCTGGCAGCCTCGGCACTAAACTAAAGCCGAAATGTTGCAGACAGGAAGATGAGAGGGGCAGACCTCGCACGTCTCTCTCAATAGCAAGTCCTTTGCAGGAGGAGATTGCTTTTGTTTAAATTATGTTTAAATTACACTCCTGTGTGGACACAATATTCCTGTGTAATAAAGCTCATCTAAGTCTATCTTTTACTTTTTTTTCTTTTTCCTTCTTTTATTTTTTCTTTTCTTTTTTTTTTTTTTTTTTTTTTTTTTTTTTTTTTTTTTTTCAACCTATTTAATTTCTCTTTTTTTTTTTTTTTTTTTTTTTTTTTTTTTTTTTTTTTTTTTTTTTTTTTTTTTTTTTTTTAACTTCTGCAGCTCTATAAATCCTCTGCAATAAATCCCGAGCTCCCTTAGGAGTGATGACTACTGCACTGACCACAGTAAAATGGTATCAAACCCAGGCAAAAGCCCACCTGCCTTTTATGTCCTTCAGTCCTACAGGTCAAGACTGTGAATTAACAATGATGCTTCCCCCCCCAGTGATATCATATCCTCCTTCCAATATAAAATTAAGAAATGTGCATAAAGCATGTTTAACAAAAACTGACACAGAGTTACTGCACACCAGCTAGTACAGGGCGGTGGGAGCAAAGTATTTAAATTGGAGTTAATCCTCTTTTCCTCCCTATGTAGATGAGTCTTTAATAATAAATCCAGCTATCAATGCAGTTGATATGGAAAGGTATGAGCTATAAAATCCATGTGCAGAAATACAAAGTTCTGTCTGTATTAAGCTCGGAATATATCATTCATGTGGCCACTGAACTCCGCAGGAATCTTTCCATTGACTTCCCCAGGCTTTATGTTAGATTTCTAGTTTAAATCTGCTTGGTACAAAAACTAGCAGTAATACATAAGAAAACAGAAGAAGTAGTTTGTTTTACTTGTTCTTTTACATGCCAGTTTCTTGCTCTGGGTTAGGCTTTCAAATATTCATTTCACAAGCCGTTGACACATGCATGCATAATTGGTCTATTTGCATGTGCAAATTTCTGTTATTTGCCGGCCATCTGCACATTCCATTGTATGCATCGATTTTTGCATTTGTGAAATAGAAATACTTTGTATTTGGAAAAAAAACCAGACCCCACACAAAACAATCCTATTTACTATGGTAACTAACAGCAAGTATTAAAAACCAAACAAAAATAAACACACTCACCATCAAAGTATTATTAATTCATACAGAAAATGAAGTTGATCCAAAAGTTTGCTGTTCTGTACCTATCCAGGTTACGAAGATGTTAATTTATTTAAATCACAAAGACTATCGTTGTTTTGGTTCATATTTAGGCACAAAGACTGTTCCATAAACTTAAGAATATTCCTGTCTGTCTTTCTGCATTGTTATCAGGGCAAAACAATTACAAAACACAATGTCTTTGGAGGGGACTTCCCAAAAACTTCATCCCAATTCCTGTTAATTTTAAAGATGCTCTGTTTAAACATTGCATATAATTTTCTGTATTCATGCCTGGTAAAAATCTGGATGTTCAGTAATTTTATGTGATGCCTGCTCAGCTTCTCCGAGCCAGCCTGCCTGAAGGAGGAAGGTATCACTATGGTAATTGAGAGCAGTTTGGCAGTAAGGGGCTAGTTAGCATGGCTGATGAGTTATGCCATCAATACCAAACTGATTTCCAAGATAAATGCAACCCTGAAGCATTACAAAGCACGAGTTATGGCCAACTGTCTGCGTATGTGATCATCTTCTAGAGATAATACAGCTTAGAGATGCTTTTATGGCTAGCCCGCTGATGCATTTATGGTGGTTTTTGGAAAGAAAAGGATTAAATTAAGAAGACAGTGTGGCATTATCAGCCAAATTTTTTAGTTCAGCTCCTAATTGTTGAACGAGTTGCTCAAATGACATTGAATAAGTAAGTCAAAGAAAAACTGAAGTATAAATTATTTGTTAGAAAAGCAAATAATGTTACAGTTACAGAAACAGAACGTGAGGCCCCTCAGTGACCACATCATCTTCTGTGTACAAAGTTGATAACCTTATCAATGCAAAGTTGCCTCCATGCTGCGTTTAAAAGCATGTTGGCTTTATTTTAGCTTCCACTCCATTGAAATCTGCTATAAATACCTACTTTATAACACCAACTCAATGTATAAATTGCTTAGTTCAAAAGAAAAGCTTTTTTTGGAGGAAGGGGGAGAATGGAGTAAACACAGTATGTTGTAAAAGCTAAGTGGTTTTACTGGCACTTTAAAATACCCTTTTATGCTGAACTCTATCAACTCTGATTATATATAACAACAGTAGTTATGTATTAAAAATGTGTGTCAATAGTTCTGGTAACACTGTGATTTGTCTTTTGTGTGCCAGAGGTCCCAACAGGCTTGATTGGCAAAACGGCTCAAAGGGATCAGCCGCCGGGGTACGCTGTTTGTTTGGTAGATTGATAAGAGTAACCATCACAGTTATTTAAATAAGAAACTTCGTGTATCAACCCCAAAAAGGCTGATGCAGTGTGCACTCGCACCCCTCCGGCAGATGCCCGTTTGTGATGCCAGTGGAGAAGCTGGACTGCCGTACTGCGTCACCAGCCCGCCTGCCGCAGGATCTTCTCGTGGGAGTTTGTCAATCAGATAATGACTAAAAACTCTAATAAAGATTAAGGAACTAGCTTACTCATATTCACATAGGAAGGCTGATATTCTGCTGTACTCAGTGTTTAGTACATGCCCTCACAACTGTGTGTCTGGATGTCAGCAATGATGGAGCCTATGAACCCTTTCTCCCAAAACAACACCTCTCCCACAGGGGATGAAGGTGTGGCTCACATTAAACCTTTTATTTTCCATGGATGAGCTACTCAAAAGTTGCATACATTTTTTTGTTTGAGACTGTAGCCAGGATGTAGGCACTCAGACAACTTGTCTCACCTAAACTACTCTAAATAAGCAGCATGTAAACAAGCAATATCACAATGGCTTGCAAAGATCAGTCAAGCTTTTACAAGGGCAGTTTTAAGACAGCACTGTACATAAAACACTGACTAAAGTTTAATTGCACTTGACACAAGTGAAGCTGTCCTCAGACAGCAGGTGTTGGGAAGGATTTGTTCGGCGAGGGGAACCTCTTCCTTTAACCACCTTGTTCTGCCTCCGCCTGAATTCACGGGCTGTGAAATGAAACATCCCCGGGACAGCTCACTCTTTGAATTCTCTCGACTGAATCGCACATAAATTATGGTACTCTGAGACTGGAGGAAGTAATTTAATGCTGGAAATCTCCAAAGGGGTTGACTGCTTGTTTTGCTGAAGTGTAGCTATGTTACACATTATATATAAACTGTGACTTTTGAAGACCCCCTTTTCTTTACAGTCATAACTGTTCCCATAGGAATTAGAGCAGTGACTTTATATTTGTTTTCTTTTCATACCATCCTCAGCTGAGTAATGCCTGCAGGACCAGCCAGCTGCTCCTCACCCTTGGTGAGCGTGCTTTGCCCAATGGGCCACAGCTGGAGAACGTGCCCCATCCTTCTCTCTATATGTACCAGCTCCCACCACCCCTACAATCCTGTCTTTAGGTGCATCCTCTAGTCCCAGTTCTTCCTTACTGCACACAGCAGTCATGGAGCAATTGCCTGTGTAAGATGCTGATGTTCCCTGACTGCTCTCCTGGTGCTTTGGTTCATGTTCTTAAAGAAAGTGCCATTGTTCTGGTGGTTAAAGCTGTTGTGCTGCAAGCCAGGATGATGGGGGCAAGTTTTCTGCTCTGGAAACAGCAATCTCCAAGAGAGTGCAGGAAACAGCCAGGAGCAGCAGGGTTTGGAACCACCTGGGTGAGCCTCTCGGCTCCTGCCTGAGCCCTGGGCTGGGCTGGCTCTGGGAGGGAACATCCTGCCAAATATTAGTCATGGCTGATACTGGTGAGTCCTCCTGCGGATGGGAAGTTTGCAGAATTATCACTTTAGGGTGACAAAAGTGGCCTTGTTCTATTTGTAAAGCACCTACTACCCTCTTAGTGGCTTACAAATAGAAGGTAAAAGAAATAATCATTTCAAAACATTTTTGTTTTAAAACTCCATTTGTAACTCTGCAATCTAGATTGATGGGGATAGTCACAAAGGCTGGCCCTCGCCTAACGAGGGTAATCACACCCTGCCTGTGCCATATCAGTGGAGCGAAACAATTTGCTCCAGAGCTGAGTTAGAACAGTCTGGGCTTTGACTCGCCCATTAGAAGAGCTTCTCTCTGCACTGATATGCAGTGAGATTAAACCCCTGAAACTGAAGTTGGGCTTTGCAAATATTCCCTGAAAGGACATGAGATGTGTCCGAGACTCCCTTCCTTCGTCCATACTGCTCAGTTTAGAGGCACTTGTTTCCAGTTTTAAAAGTAGAAAGGCTGTTAAATGAAATATAGATGATATTATTTTATTTTAAAATAAGTTGAACTTTCTTTGTAAGCTGCATGTTTCAACATCATTTTCTGGGTAACGGCAACCAGCACATTAACCAAGCCATGGCCAGGTGTTTCTGGCTGTAAGTACTCTGTTGAGGAACAGCAATATACTGGTTTTTCTGATGTATAATACAAAATGCATGCAATAAACTACCCAGCCAGTTCTGTTAGTAGCCTTAAGATGTCACTAACTGACTTGTCCTTGGCTTTTTCTGCTGGTTTGCGGCAGAGCTGGGGCTGGAGAAGCGGAAATCGTCTGTTATTTTTAACACATCTCCCCCCTCCTACAGCGAGTGACAGACAAGGTGCTGATGTCAATTGGCTAGTGTTACAGGCATTAATTAAGTCAACTAAAAGTCCTTTTAGTTTCCATTTCCTTCTTCAGGGACAGCTAACCTCCAGAACTGGGAAGTGCAGGAAGAGAAGGCGAGTGGCCCAGTGACCCGGGGTTTGCTGTGCCGGGGAGTGAAGCCGGGCTCCGCACCCCAGCGCCCGTGCGGCTGCTCATCACACACCAACAGTGCTCTTCTGAGAGTCCCAGCCCCTGGTTGTAACACGTTTCTTTTGGCAACAGGGCTGTGAGGGTTTTTGATGTCCGTACCGAGCTACTTGCATTGAATGTGTGGTGCATGGATGGATGCACGTGGAGAGTGGTAGAAGGGTGTTTGGTAGGAGGTTATACCCTCTCCAGAGTGGGTCCTCGAGGCTCCTGGTGCTGCGGGATGCGTCAGGGAGGATTCTGGGTGCCTGGATGAGCCTTGAGAAATCATCCAAAGACTGGTACAACCCTGTTCCTTACCCACCGAGGTGATGTACCTGACTGTAAGGCTGTGGCACCTCTATAGTAACATCCACAAGTGTAAACCCCTGTAAACAGTATTAAATTAATGTTTACTTTACATTTGCAGTGGGGTAAGACTCTACTATACCAGCTGATGTATGATAACCAGTGCCAGGCCCCAGGCTGCTGGTTCTTTAGCTCCCAGTTGTTTCAGATCATGTTGGTGCCATCCTGAACTTTGCCAAAGTAAGAGACCACTGACACCTTCCAGCAATCTTTAAATTAGATCTGTAGCATCCCTACAGCTGGGGTTGGTGCCACATTTGTCTTTTCTGTTAAGCAAGTGTTTGGGCACTGAAAAGGCAAGAAAATAACACAGAAATTCTGCTGTAGTGTATTAAGACATGCTGCATGTCCCCTAAGCATCCGTCAATAAATAAAGATTAAATTGGGAAAGATAGTCTTTCTTTCATCTCCTTTGTCCGTCTTTACAGTTGTTAAATAGATATTGTATTTCTATAAAATCAGTCATTATGATTTTCTTAATATTTTGTCAGATGCTGCATTTTGAGCTGTCTTTGCACCAACATACTGTTTCCTGTCCAGCCAGTAGAGCATCATGTGAACAACTCCATATCTATATCTTTATATAAGTAGAATATATGTATAATTTATCAAGATTAAAGCATACTTTACTGAAGTACAAATCTGTGACAAAAGCTATCAAATATGTTAATTTGTTGGTTTGGAGTTTTTTCTATTCCACCAGCTGCTCCATCTTCTCTCATAGAAATTTTTTTCCTTAGATTTCTGTAGATGTTTAATTTCTTGGGATCTGGTCTGCATGTTACTTTCTTACCAGTAAAATTACTTTAAATGTTTGTAGGGGTCAGCTAGTGACTTTTGCAAGAGACATCTGTTATTCCTGTAAAGTATATTCCCAGCAGCAAAAAGGACAACCACGAGGCACATATTGGCAGCTAAGGTGACATAAGTCATATGTCTACAAAGCCATCATCCTGCAGCTCAAGTTTTGTCTCTTTTCACCTGATGAGGATTCATAACACACTTATCTTGGCACAGATTTGCCCAGACAGGAAAAGCTGCTGTATGTCAAGTTCCTCAGAGTTATCTTCACTGGGGAAGAGAAAGATTATGGCCAATGCAGGGGAGTGGACACCTCTTTAATAGTACTCATTAATTAGGAAAGTAAGTTAGTATTAAAAAAATTGCTTTTGTGTTGTGGAATGAAACTTTAAAGCACTAGTGTTAAATGTTTGTATGTTCAAGAAAACAGTGTATTTGCAATTTATAAGCTTTATTGCTTAAAAAAAAAAAAAAAAAAAAAAGTAATGGATGGTAAACACCAGGCCATGTGGAACAGCACAGTAAGAGAGGGCACGCTGGCTCTGGGTTATAATAGAGGTCTCTGATCCAAGGTTTACTGCTCCACCATGGTTTCATGAACCTTTTTGTGACCCCAAGCAAGTTACTCCCATCTCACTATTCTTCCATTTCCTCTTTCTGTAAAATGATATTAATAGCACTTCAGCTGCAGAGCAGGTTTATTGTACAAGGCTTAATGAATGTTTGTCTCCCTCTGACTGAGATTCTTTCCTGCTGGAGGCAAGAGTTTTAAGCAGGTTGATTAAATATAAAAAGTCTCTAACTCTGAAGCTACTATTTAAAGCAGAAGGAATTATTTCTTAGGGAGTTTTTAATTTGATGTCCGTTAGAGTTGTCTAAAACATAGCAGCTTTAGTTGTTCTGTTATTTAGCAACTCCAGTTTTGTTTCCTGTAGGAATTCTGTTAGGGGGATGCTCTGAGTTTTGAAATGATCCAAGGCAATTAATGTCTTAAACAGACACTGCTAAACTCTTATTGCCCCAGGGAACAACAAATCACAGCAGTTACACAGTCAGAAAGCTTGTCACTATCAGCAATATGCACTATATATGGAGTTCTGGAATTGCAGGAAAAATGACTTTTGGATGTTTGGCCAGACCCAGTCCTCTTCCCTACAGCTGTGATGTTAGTGTAATGCTCTGGCATGAGATTTCAGGTGCTGAGAGGTGCAAGACGTCTTGCCATTTGCAAGGAGAAAACTCAGCAGCCCACAACAGGATGGATGGAAAAGGTCCATCTAAAGCACTAAATCAAGGCAATAGGAAATGCTGAAGGTGGCTTTAGGACACCACGTGTGCCTTGCGGAGGCTGGCAGGGATGTACTTGTGTTCACCTGTAACTGAAAGCCCAGAAACATCACCAATGTCTTGCTTTCTGAAAGAGGGTTCCCACTCCGCCTTTTTTTCTGATTGCCACCAGAAGATGCGGTTGTGCCCTCCTCTGCTGTGCTTTATTGCCGAGAGCCACGACTGAGAAAATCATTTGTGCCCTCCACCTTCGTCTGTTCCAAGGGGTTCAGATGCAGTTTCATCCATTGTGAATGTGCAACCAGCAGGCTGCCTGTGCCCCAGAGCCTCTTCTCTTGTGAGGAAAAAACCCCACAGTCCCTGGTCTCTGGTCCCTGCTCTTAGGACTGCTCCTGGGATTTGTGTAAAACCGCCTCTGGATGGGACACAGGCACAGTCCCAGGAGCAGGGGCTGGAGCCTAGCTGTTGCAATTCCAAATCACTCCCATCTACAGAATATCTCCAAAGCTGCCTGGTGAATTCCCAAATATTACAAGTATTAATTGTGCCAGGTTTTTATCTGTAATTGCTCCATTTTCTTTCCCCACCTTTTGCTGTCGCATAGTTCAGATAGCTTCTGCCACCGAGAACATCTTGTAAGTGACCACTCCTGCTAAAGGAAAATCATCAGGCATTAAGTACAGTGAGAGTATTTAAGTTCTCATAAGATTAAATAGTGTGGGACGCACAGAAAAATATGAAGCAGGCATAGTGTGAATTAATTTGAGGTACACTAGTCTTGAGTGTGGTTTGCAACTCCAGGTGAGTAGAGGCTCCAAGAACAAGGGTCGCACACCATGGCAATGGGGTATGGCCAGCTCAGCCACCCTCTGTTCAACAGAGCAGCATGCTCCAAAATCAGCTCTGTCAACAGAAAGTTACATGCCTACCCAAGGAACTTGCTACAGGAGCTGAACACCCACCTCTAACCTTTCTTCTGAAAATTGCCACAGATCACAATTTATAGCTATTGTATACTCCTTAAGTATACCTCCATAAATACAAAACAATCTTTCTCACACTAGGAAAAGCATAACTACAGAATCGTGTTTTGCTTTTGTGTCATGAAAGAAGGAATTTGTAAACATTCCCAAAACTTTCAGAAAAGCTTAAAGAAGTGCCCCAAAAGCTAAGCATTTAAAATGCTTTCACTTCTTTCTGGAATCAGTCCCCTCTGGCTATGAGATTAAACAACCTGTGTTATCAAATATGTATCTATACTGGCTGTTTTCACAGTCGTATAAAGTGCTCTCTCTAGTAAATGAGTGGCAGCAAATCTGAGAAGGTTTTTGTAGGGAAGCCTTGCAGCCAGATCTCCTTCACTGTGGTTTGTACGAGCGCTGAGCAATAGGTGACCTCTGACCATAACCCAGAGAGGCAAGAAGGCAGATTTAACGTTCTCTGGATTCAGATATTGACTATAAAATGGACCTACATGCTTGACCAAGGAGTTTTTACAAGCAGTTGTATGAACCTGTTGCAGTTTTGACCCTGGCTAGCAGTTAGCAGTTATATGAATTTAACCTCTCTGCTGTGGATATGATGAAAAGCTTGGCAAGCATTTAGACAGTAGCTAAGGGAGTGTTACAGAGCACTATTGTGGGTCAGGGATTATATAGCTGCTGCTGGTGGCCAGAGACAAAAGGCGTGATGTTTTAAGAGTTAGACCCAAATAGAAACCACAGTGTTTCCATTATTATACAAACAGGGCTTAAAGTCCTTGTCTTTCTTCCTGATGTGTTAAAAGCAATTGCACTGGTTAATAAAATTCAGGGACAAGTTCTGTTTTTCTCAGAAAATGGAGTGGATGGAGCCTCTTCAGAAGGCTGTATGATGTAATTTTGCTAATATCTGCAATTTACAGGTAAGAAAACGAACTCACATTTCCCATATTACAACCAGAATGGCCAAAAGAGGCTTTATAAAACTGGCAAAGGAAGGAAAACACAGGGGAATGTATAAAGGAAGATTTTTCCACGGGACAACAGCTTTTATATACAACACACACGTGGCCAGCACATCTTCCCTTTTTTTCCCACTTTACTTTGATTCAGTGACCCAACGTTTACTCCTAAACCTAATCTGCTTCTCTTGTTCGTGATATCAACTACAGAATAAATAGATCAATGTCGAGAGTCAGGGTGATGACATGGGAGCAATGGTTACAGCGGTGGGATTTATAGGTGGTCAGCAGAGGCAGATCTACAACACGCAAGGGAGGGTGGCGGCAGCTTTTGTACCAAGGGGCTGGGAGCACCGTGACCACGAGGCACCTGGGAACCCACCATAATGTGAGGAAGAGCATTTGCTGTTCTCCTTCATTAGATACCCTGAGACACAATAACGGCAGAAATTGTTGAAATCATCTTCTGTTGTCAAACTTATAAAGCGAACAGCCTTGTGTAGTAATCCTGGTACACATCTGGAAGGAGTTGGTTTGGAGCTGTGCAAAGTGATTGCTGTAAAATCGAACTGGTGCCAGTTTTGGCAGGGTTTGGATTGCACATAACAAATTAGGCTCAGTTCAGTGAGAAGACTTCTGAGGTTTTAAATGAATTCATCGTTTGCTTATGTTTCTGTGTTAAGAGTAATATCTTTTTTCTGTTTGGCAAAGCAGCATGTAGCAGTCAAACTGTTTCGTGTCAGCTTAATCCTTCTGATGTCTGAGAGTCACTCATTTATGAAATCCTCAGGTTATCTGTACCCCGCTCATGTAGAAGTTACTACAAGATTAGCATGAAATCTCCCAACAGAAATCGGAGGTTTCATGGAGCTTTTGCTATGAAAGAATAGTAGTAATGATCATTTCTAGAAACCTGGTCAGAATGTCATATTAAGTTTCGTATGTGTTAAAAAATCAAATAGACCTGGCTTGTCATTCAGTTGTCTCAAAATAAATTGTGAGAGCTCCTCTGGTAGTAGCCTAATTCAGAGTTTGTGTCCTTTTTAGCTCCACTAGATTTTGGCATACCCAGGCAATAAACCCAATAATCTTGCCCATGTAAACGTGTTCAATAAGCCACAAAACTACATGTTGTTCCCTCTTCCCTGTTACAGAGATTTTTCTGCATCAGTGCAGAGTTGCACATACAGAAATATACACAAATGGAGGCTGCAGTGAAAATCAGATTTACGATCTTCTTTCACAAAGAATCATGTTTTTTCAGGCTGTCTACAGAGTTGTCAGAATCCATTAAAAACAGAGGTCCTGGTTTACCATCCAGTCTTTAGTTTTTCAAATGTGGGCAGAGTGGTTCTGCCTTCATAATAGCAGTTGCAGGAGTTGTTCAGAGGGAAACAGCACATTTATTTAGACACTTTAATGAAAGTTTGTATTCCAAGTTTATTGAAGTTATTTCTGAAGGCACACTTGTAAAGAAAAACAGTCCATATTCGTAGGTTTCCATATTAACAGCTTATTTACTTATTTATTTCAGCTGCTGATCTCTCTCTAACTATTGCATTCCAAATCACTTTTCTCCCATCAGAGGAAGCAATCAGAAAAAGCTGTCATTGCCCCTCAAGGTTTCTTGTTGGCTAATTGGAGGTTTTGGCTCTTTATCCTGATGATTAAAAGAACAGCTGAGTGGAAGTCAGAATGCATTTACAGAGCTGACACACCCGACTCTGCTCTTTGGTTTGCCCTGATTAATTTAGCAAATGAAACTCCTGTAAACTCACATAACTTTTTGCCTATACAAAACTCCTGTTGCTATATAGTTTTAAGTAAGCCCTGGGTAAACTACCCTGTAGATAACTAGATCAGTATAACAAAAGCCCTTAAAAAGCTTTTTGTTGAAAAGTGTTTTTTCTGTAAAGTCACATTTTGTGCTGGGGCATATAGATGGTATGAAATGGAACAGCCCTTTTCAAGAAGCTCCCTTTATTTTAGCGTATGAGAAAAACAACTGTTACTGTTTACCCTCCTCAATCAAGGTAAGCATGTTTGTCTAAAGTGTTACTACAGCTTGGCTCGCAAACACTTGAAGATTGCTTACCATTTTTCTATATATAGACTGCTCTGTGGAATTGTCTTTATCAAAAGTTTTGGGAAAATCTTTAACAGAATCTGAGAAACTTGCCTAATTTATGCATCCATGGATTTGCCTTCTATTGATTCCCTCCATGATATATGTTTATCCTCCCTGCCTGTGAAAAACTAGAATTAAAACTGAAGCATTTCTATTTTATGCCTGTAATTGCTGGTAGGAAAGAGATGGTTTTATAGGTAAGAGCCGTAATCTGTTTAGTGAGCTTTAAACAAATTATCTTGTAAAACCGAATGCAAAACCATCCCAAGTTTACACAACAGAAATTTCCAAACAGTAGAGTCTTACTTCACCGCAATTTTTAGAAACTACTTTTAACTAACCATTCCCCCACCTTTTGTAAGGAAATAATACAAAGCGAACCAGCCAGCACCCTGGTTTTGAGAGGGAGAGAGAGTGTTGGGGATGTGGTCCCCACATCAAAACTATCCTGGAGAGATCAACCATTGATGATTTAAATCTTCACTACTTTATCTCTTTGTTTGCTGCTTGGAATGCTATTGATACCTTCTTTGTCTTTGTAATTGTTTTAATTAGCCACCCAGCATGGGCCCCTGACAGTGCTTGTGATAGAGTATTATGGACAACCCAGCAGGACAGTGAGCCTGTTAACATGAAACACAGACATTATGGCAAGCTCAATTTCTTTTATTTGTGTCATTTTTTTTCCCCTGTCTTCTTTGTTTGTGTGTGTGCGTGCAGTTATTACTTGGGAGAATGAAAATAACTTCCCAAGTACTTTGCCTTTTTAAAGGGGGAAAGAAGCGTGAAAACGGCATCGCCAACATTTCTCGGAGATTGTACAATTAAAGCTGATATTACCACATATCGCTTCTGGAGTCAGACACAGAATGAAACATTGGCCGTATTGATTAGTCTGTTCATGCATCGTGTCTTCAGCAATTAGACTGATATTTATACCAGTTACTGTACTCTCGACTCTTCTTAATTATTATTTTTTTGGCTCCGTAATGTTATTTGTTCTTGTTGACCACATCCTTCTTTTGTAAATGGAAATCTGGATGTTCAATTATGATGTAGATCTGCAACTCATTAGCAGTAAGCTGTGGTACCGTTGCCATTTGAAGACAATTCTGTCGTTTAACTTATGGGAACTTTTGGCAGTGTGTATATTCTGGGGGGAAAAAAGCAAACCCCAAAAGTTTGTTTTTAGAGATAAACAATTCAACAACGTCAAAACCTCAAATCCTTTCATAGTATAGGGTTTTTTAAAACAACAAAAAAAAAAGTGTGCTTGGCATAGAGGAATGTGAATAGAGTGAGGTGCTTCATGAAAGCACAAGTTTCCTTTGAATTTGGTTTGTTCAAATTAGCCCAAGGTCAGTCCCTGCCAATTATTGCCCCACTTCAGCTGTTCTCTGGACATTAATAAAAGCATCTGCTTTATTAACCAGGAATCCAGTTTTGCACTCTCAAAGCAAGGAGTTTGAGGCTTTTTTTTTCCCCACTGTGTTGAATTTCTAGCTCATTAGCCTATTTGTTTCATTTTATTGGCCTCCTTGAAATATATCTGTGATAAAGTATTAGTTTGTGACTTGATGGACCAGATTGAAATAATTCTCCACTTTGACAGAGTTGAATGTAAATCCTAAATGCCTGGGAGTTCCTATGTTGTGTTAACCTAAAGGCACTGCTTGTTTTCAGTGTTGCCAACTCTTCCACTTTTTCACATCCCTCAATCAAGAGGAAAAGGTGTGTAACTGGGAGGGAGGGTTGCTTCTTAAGGAAGATTTTAATCATGGATGTTTTTGAAAAGAAGCTGAAATACAACCTGTGGTTGTATTTCCAAATGCAAAGGGAACCTGCGGCAAAAGAGAAGAGGGGAGCAGGGTGCGATGTGCCGTGGCTGCGCTGGGCACTGGTGGGGAGCTCAAGCCCCACGAGAGGTGAAGCACTGTGCAATGAACCCAAATCTTAAAACCAAAGGGTATTGCCCCTGGTGCAGGGTGGGTGCACAGGAAGCTTATCTGCTCCTTTCACAGCTTGCAGCTCAGCAGCTGAAGGTAAATTCTCATCCTTTTCTCTCTACGTTAACACAGCAGCGAGGACTGAGGGGTGGAGGGCTCTGAGTCCTTCTGGATGGGGCTGCAGCAGGAGCCTATGCAGCTTCTGTGGGGACAGTAAATCAAAGACGTATTAGCCGTAACGCCATAATTCAATATGCTAAAAAAATTACTTAATTTAAATTGGGAGGATGAGAAATCTCTATTGCCATTAAAATAGTGAAAGAATGCTTTTTATTAGAACAAATAGACAAATGATGTTGTCCTATATAGTGTGAAGAACATGGGTTCCTTCAGGGAAGGAAGCAGTAAGACATTCACTGGCCACGTTTTACCACATTCAAGATGGTCTAAAATGCAGTGATATTGAGTTTCTCTGCATCACAGCCCCATTTCCTTCAGTGGCAGATATGAGAGGAAAGAGACAGCTGTAGTTTTCTGCAGCACGGTTGGTTCACTTGCGTTAGTGGGGTTGGGGTATTGAAGAAATTGAGTTGTCTTGAGATTTGCTGATTTTTATTTAAAAGGTACAAGTCATGCAGCATATTATCTTGGCCACAGACTTCTGGTTTGACCTTGGGCGACTTGCACAGCCCATGGTGTGCCCCAGATGCCTCCCCCCATGCCACAGGTGCGGCTCCTCTTGCTTTCCTACAGTGTCATAGGGCTGAAAGCCACTAACGATTGCAAAGGGTTCAGAGACGGCTTTGAAGAATGCTGTTGGGGCTGAATCTAAGGGAACTGATAGTATCTCTGATGCCATTGCTTAGCCACCCTTTACAGAAAAATAATCTTATTTATGTCTGTTTATGTCTATTTGTTTCTCTTCTTCAAATAGAAGCATAACTCTTTGGTAGCACTTGGACTGAATAGCTGTGGCATGCTGTGTTTGCCAAACTGATATTTACAGTTATATGTGATGTTTAGTATTTTAATCAAGAATAATCAAGCTAAACATTGCAAATGTCTTTGCGCTGTGAAATCGTGCACTTGCAAACTTTTATTTTTATATTTCTGGAATCTCCATTCTAATTACTTTGAATTTGGATGTGTGTTTACTGGCAAGTAGCAGTGGTGGCACTGCTGATTAGGTAATTACACTTAGGTTTTGATTTATTTATTTCCATATGTATTCATGGAAAATGTGTATGCAAATTGAAGGTACAATTTGGTGTTTGGTGCTTATTATACCACAAATACTGCATCTACTGTTTTTGATAAACCTGACTGATTGTAAAGCAGATACTGCAATTTATGTGACACCATAAATGCAGCTGGCTGTGGGCAGCAGGAGTTCAGTGACATGACAAGTTAAGAGCCAGATCATCACTTTAATTAGCTTAGACTCCAAATTACTTACCCAGAACTCTCTAAACTCAGTGGTGCTCCTTCCACTCATCCCACTGGTTTTCTTGTCGGCACCTGATGGGTGCTGAGGCTGCTCGGGGCACCTCAGCCAGCGCATGGACACTGCAAGGGCAAGGGCAGCTCCACCAGCTTCTGCCTCCCTTTCCTCCATCATACTTATTCTCCCTGTTGTGTGCTGGCCTCTCTAGTGGACCAATACAGTTCTTGGGCTGCTTTGTGAAGTGGTTTGAGGAAAATAATTTGACCTTAAAAATGGTTGGAGTGTTTTTTTCAGGTTGGACCAGTGTCTTGGTAGGGTTCGTCGTGCAGCTGAATGGGAGGGATGGAAAGCTCCAGGGCTGGGTCCAACACAAGGGACAGCTGGGGGTGGCAATGCCATAAGCTGCTTTTCCTTGCTGAACACTGTGTGATATCAGACTCCAGTTTAGGGTGGGCATCTTTCACAGGATGGAAGTTGGATGCTCTGCAAAGCCCATGAGAAGAGATGGGTGCCCTTGGGGAATCCACCTGCATTAGATGCCTACCTTGTAAAGGAATAAGCAAAACTAGAACAAACTAAATCCAGAAAGAATTGCTTGTGCTTGTGGAAAAAGGCAGAATTCCTCCAGTTTAAAGGAAGTTTGACATGTTATTAGGAGATTAATATATTCTCTGTGACTATGATGGAACCACTGGTCTGGAGTCAATTTTCCTTTCAGATCAACAAACCTTGCTCGCTGGTTATTTACTGGATGATGAAGGCTCATCTAAAGCAACAGCAGAGAGCTTTTTGTGTCCCTCAATCTGACTCACGATTTATAAATAATAGCTGTGTTTACAAATCAGCCATGAGCAAAACTCTTCTGGGTGAGGCAGTATCTAAACAGAGACGATTTAATTGCTTCTTACTCAATATTTGGTAGGCAACAAAGACCCGTCCCAATGCCAGCGGAAATCCGTGGCTGTCTTCATGTGATGCTGGATTAGTTATCTGATTTGACCGCTTTGGACAAGGAATTTTATTTTTGTGTTGAAACACTTTTGTGGGAAAGCTTTGTAAGTTATCTGTAAACTCCAGACGTTGGCATGCGGCAATGAAAGCAATGCAGTGTGTTGTAAAATTTAAAAAGAAAAATAGTATCTTCTGCATCATGGCTTGAAGTTCTCTCTGGCAAAGGCTATTAGAACTTACTTAATTTTATATACATAGTTTCACACTGGTTAATGTTCAAGCTTGTTCTTTATGACCCCCCTACACAGGCTGCTGGTGGGCAGCCCTGGACTGGGGATGTGGAGCTGCCCTTCGTGGGGGTGTGCGTGGGGAGCCACTCTTGGCTGTGGGCATGGTGGGGGGGTACCTCTTGGAGAACACACCCCACCTTCAAGAGACCAACAGTTAAACCCATCCTGATGGAGATGCCGTGGTGGGGAGGAGATGTCTTGTGCTTCCAGCAGTGAGGGAGGTCATTGTAAACCTGCTGGGGAGAATAGGCTTGTGTCTGAAATGGGAGAAATACACGATGTAGCTAAAGCTATTCATCTCTTACACAAGAATTCTTGCAGTAACGCATTTACCGAAAGGCAGCTTGAGTGTAAACAACTAATTGTAAAGGTCGAGTGATTATTTTCTAGTTTTCATTTTGAACTAGATGGCGAAATGTTTACATCTCCTGTAGATATGATTGATGTGGAGAGCAAACAAGAAAAAAAATCCTTTACTGGGTCAACAGGTTACCTAGAAATGTGTGGAAAGGTTAATCCCAAAGCTTCTGTCCTTCTTAAATGACCATTGTTATTTATGTATTCATAACCCTGGAAAAATCATAAAGACCTTTCCCCCCACTCCAGGAAGTTATACTGATGCATTTACCTGTTACAAATGACTAACTAAAGTAATCCGCAATTTTTATGACCTCTCACTGCACTTTCAAATGAGGTTTTCTTTTTCTTTCTGAGAGGTTGCTGAGGTATTACTTTCTACTCAGGTGTAACTGAAATCCTGGGTCATCCATTCAAGAATGTTGCTGCCTGCAAGATATTAATTGCTTCTCAAACCTTAGAACTATTCCAACTTCCAAAGGTTAATGGAGCAGATAGATTTAGGACATGTTCCTAACCACACAGGTTATCCTCCCTTCCAGAAATATGACACTCACTGGAGATGGGTCATTCATTTTTATTGTTTAAAATGTAATGAAGCATGGCATTTATAATCCTCTGGCTGGGAACATCTTATTTGTGAAAAAAGAGGCCGCGATATTCACTGCTTTTATGGATGCTGGCACGTCCATCTTTGTTCTCATTCTCTGGAAACTGGACACAGAGGCACGTGTGTTAGTTAAAGCATCTGGTTACCCTAAAAGGGCAGTTGTGGTGTGC
Organism: Pterocles gutturalis; assembly: GCF_000699245.1. Taxonomy (NCBI): domain Eukaryota; kingdom Metazoa; phylum Chordata; class Aves; order Pterocliformes; family Pteroclidae; genus Pterocles; species Pterocles gutturalis. The sequence goes on from NW_010125454.1 coordinate 36,164, forward strand.
CCCGCTGGAACGCTGGTACCCGCAGCCCTTCCAGGGCCGGGTGGTTTGCAAAGCTGCCGAGAGCTACAGAAGCTCAACTGCTGTGAGGAGCTCAAAAAGGTACGATAAGGGAACATGCCACCTCACTGGCAGTGGTGAGAAGAGGCTGGTTCAGCTTTGCAGCCAGTGAATGCTTTGTTTATGGGTGAAGTCCTTCAGCATCGATGTTTCTGAAGTTCCTGAGCTTCCTTGGGGTAGCCTCACACCGAACAGTAGTGTGTTCTGGGTTACATTACACTTGGTTGACACAAGCTTGCTTTTCTGTGGTGTAAAATATACTCAGCTGAAATTTGTAGTGAAATGTTATTTTCTTTAAATATCAGTAGGCCAGGACCCTTGAACTCTGTGCCAGATGACACTCTTGAACAGCAACAACAAATTCCTCATGTGAACTTCATTATCCACTCCTAATTTTCAGAAGTTATCTAAATTCTATCTATCATAAACTCTTGGCAAAACAACTGCTAAGTTTTGATAAATATTCGATAAGCCTCAGGATTTACTAGGAAGATTCATGAGAGTTCCCTCGTCCCTCCCACACACATTATGCGCTCTGGAATTTAAAAAATATTTGCACAGGTTGTGTGTGAGCGGTGTGTGTGGACACGTGGCTGCCCATAGCATGGATAACCTCCAGCTTCTCTTTGTCTCACACAAATGGATACAGTAGTTTGACTTGCAAGGTTCTCCAACACACTAGATACTGAAAATATGACTGAGGAGGTCTGAATCTGGTTTGTATCAGTTAAGAACCATGTCTCTTTACCCCAGTTAAGATTTTGACTAATAAATATAATCGATGCTTTGTGGAGAAGGACAGAAATACTTCTGATGGCTTTCTGGTGTATGTCAGTGAAGTCGGATATTTTAATAGGTTGAAATTGTGACACAAAAATGTCAAACCTGCTGTTGTTATAATAGGCTGTATTAAAAACAATGATTAAAGGCAATTTCAGAATGGTAAGGAAAACAAAGGAGAACTTTGATTTTTTTTGTTTGGGAGAGATCCACACAAGCATTAAGCTTCAGTTGCCATCCCAGGGAAATCAGTCAAATTCTGGGCAAAGGCAGGTGTCATCCAGACTTTTTTCTTTCCTTTAGAGATGAAGGCCCAAATAAATACTGCCCTCAAATCTGTCAGTGATTTTTTTCCTTGGGAGCTAGTGACAAATTTTATGCTTTAAGTTTTGATCTTGCAGAAGAGCCTGTCCAGCATTTCTGAGTGCAGTATCATTGCACTCAAGGCTGCTCTACGTTAGTACCAGGTTCCAACTGTCTTGAGATAGTGGCAAGAGTTTTTCAGTAGATCTCAAGAATATTCAGCGGAGTCTTACTTTGTAAATTTATTTTTAAAACTTTAGCTTCTTTTAATTTATTTAAATTCCTGAATTTGGACTGTATTCACCTTGCCTTCTCAAAAACAGGCAGCTCCTATTTCTTTCTTCCAGTTTCTCAGTAGGACTCTTATGGATCACAGCAGTAGTAAGTTCAACAAGTTGTTGGTCAAATACACATGCACATCACCATCATTTCAATTATAAACCATATTGTCTGGAGACTACAATATCTGGTTTTTAAATTCTATAGCAGTTTGCCTTCTGCACTGTTGCCAAGCATCTTACAAGACTGAGGATCACTTTAAGACTCCATCTCTGCTGTAATAAATACAGCATTTAAGTAAACTCCCGAGGAATCACAATGTAGATCTATGGGAAGAGCTTGGAGACTTTTTGCTGGTGGTATTAGTGCCCCCCAGCCAAGGACACTACTAGTGGGAAGACCACAGTGATCTCAGTTGCCTGCAGAGAGGGATGGTAAATTATGTGATTACTTTATAAACTACAGAGTTGAGTACCACACTGCAAAATGTGGAGGGGGAAATTTTACATCTTCATCAGAGAGTGATATTGAGAATGAAATTGCTTCAATACTGAGGACAAATAGTAAGTGGGAGGTCAGTAGATAAAGAGATTAAGAGCGCCCGAAAGGTCAGAACATCTTACTGTGGAGCCAGGAAGAAGGTAGATGAAAGAGATAGGCATACCAAAGAGCAAGGAGATGTTTGCTGGCTCCTGATACAGTATGACCTGCCTCTGCAGCTGCTTACAACACAGTCCCATCAGCCTGGTAAAGGGCTATATACATCACAGGAAGAGAACAGTTGTTTAACAGAATTTCTTCACTACTGCATTTGGATTAATTGAATTCTGTGCGAGGCCTTATCAGGAAGAGTTGTCAGCAAGGAATTCCAATAATCCAATCAGGAGGTCACGAGTGCAAGAATAAGTATCTACAAATCGGATTGAGAGAGCCAAACCTGAAGCCAAGCAATATTCCAGAGATGACAGAATAGATGATTTCACCACATTGCTGATATAATTAATGGGGATTGATAAGTTCATCACGACACCCATGTTTTGTTTGTTGTGCTGGAAAGGTGATAATCTAAAATCCTGATTAAAAAGGCAACAACACAAGAAGTGCAAATCAGGTGATAACAGTAGCCAACTAATCATGTCTGTCATGTTAGGTTTTGTGCAATATTATGAATATCAAGTATTTTTACACAGGTGTCCAATGTTAACCACCAAGTTAAGTATCAAGCCAGTTGATAACTAACAGATGAGTTAGAGGTTGTTTTTGAAAAAGAAAAAATTGGTCCTAGGACTGGTGGTGTTTGCTTAAAAACAACTATTCTGCAGTTCAGGTATTCAGGAATATCATCTGTATCAAACTGCTCTTGGGAAGAAATATTTCAAGCAGATGACTCAAACCTTAGTCACTTGTTGTTGTGTGTTTCCCATTGCATTTGTGAGAGAAGTCTCTTAACCTGAGCTGTCTTATGTAAAAATCAAGCTATCCATAACTGCATGAAAGACAGTAAGGCCACATTTCACCCTGGTTTCACATGTCAGTCTATTGATTTCAGGTTTGCTTGGTTTTTTTCTTGTATGAAAGAATAGTCTCAAAAAGAAAAATGCAACGTGTACTTAGGACTGGGTCTTGACTAGGACAAGCATTGTATTAACACATATCTTGGCCCAGTTGAAAGCTTGTATTTGATGAGGACAGACCTGGGGACTTCTAACTCTCAAAAAGGAAGGAGTCTGTGAGCTCTCTCATTCAGGACAACTTTAGGGCTGTGAATTAATAATGTGAAAGACAATGCCATGATGTGTGCTGTGGATAGGTCTTCCCCCACTCTTGCTGAAGAAGTATAAAGTACCTTTCTTCAATTTTCTGACTATCGATGCAGAGACGATGTAGCTACATATCTATATATTCTTTGTTTTATTTCTGTTTTGGTGTTACAAGATAGTAACATCTGCATATGCCAATAAAACAAAATGAACCGAAGATGAGATCAAGTGAAATATGCTAAGATCAATTTCCCTCACACAGGATTGACAATAACTTTGTGATTTAACCCAGTGTGACTGGGAGTTGATTTGGTCTATTGCTGACTGCATAAAGGCTCTCCTGATCCAAGAGATGCCTCTGTATTGTAAAACCTTGTATTTCTAACCTTTAACATCTTACCAGGAGTACTGTCCGTTGCTTTCACATCATTATCTGAGCTTAAATACCTCATCTGAGCTTGTTCTTCCTTATTCTTTAAACCTTGCTTAGTGCTACCTTCATACTTAATCATTCTCCTGCTTTGCAAAGCACTTGGGGATCATTCTGATGATAAATTTCAGCTTCATCAGCTACTGACCCACATATGCTCCACAGCCAGGCTGCGACTGCTTGTCCCTGTAGGTCCTGGGGTAACGTTATAATTAAAGAGCAGCTGCTGGCATATATAGGCTCCATGGACTCTGACATCAAAGGGCAACTGATGTCCCACATTAACTGAATGGCTCTCTAAGGAATTTCAGTGATCGAAATCAACTTTTCTCCCGATCAGAAATGACAGCACATCTGCCTTGTCATAGCTAGATACTGCACTTGTCTTGACAATTGTGTCCCATCCAGTGGTACAGTCATACCTATAGGTACGGTGACTGAGGTTTTGACAGTACATTGGGACCTCTGTCCATCTTGTTAGGGTTCCCCGTGAGTACCAGAGATGCTTCTGTGCGTGTAGTTAATTACACTTATTTACCTGTCTGATGATTAAATGGCCATCAAATTTAAAATGCCCTTTTATATGTCAACAAAAATGGATAAAAGAAAACAATCTTGTGTTTAGTATATGATTAACCTGTGGAATTTACTGCAGCAGGATATTACTGAGGCAAATAGTTTAGTAGGATTTAGGGATTAGGCACATGAATAAGAACAGCATTTACTAGTTACCTTCTCTAGATTTAAGAAAGGTAATTTCTTCCCGGTGCAATTCAATACATAAGGTCAGCAAATGATCACTAGCATAGGGATGGGCAATGTCTTCTCCAGCCCATGGCTCCCAGCAGGTCTCCAATACAAGGTTCTTGCTTCCTGGAGAAGGATGAAGCATCACCGTGTTTGTCAGTCAGGGCAAGATACTGTACTGAGGGCACAACTGCTCTCTGCTGCTGAGGGATTATTTTGTCCCTGTGGGTCAGGTCAGGACTATTTCACACTCTCAGCAGTTTGGAGTTTTGCCCTCCCACCTTTTTTATTCCTTTCTTAATTTCAGAAAGCCTGACAGTGTGGCCAATGCCCTTCCACAACAATCATTCTAACTAATGGACAAGCCTATTTATTATAAAGTCTGTTACAGAGTAGTTAACAAGCCCTGATTTCTATTTAACTGTCACTCTGTAACCTGCTTGAGAGCAGATCTGCACTCTAAACATAATCACCTCTTAATGCTTCTTATTTATTTATTTAGAGGCAGTATAAACACCATAGGCCAGAACCTCTGCTGATACATCAGCGTGCCCCCAGCAGCCCGGATCTGTTGAAATCAATGGGGCTTTACTGATTTACATCCCCTGAGAATCTCCACATAAAATAAATTCCAGCCAGGAGGTAGGAGATAGATGTATATGCTGAAGTCAGATAAATTGGTGTGTTTGTATGACACACAGACATTTCAGGGTCAATAGTATGTACAGAAATCAGAGTCCCTTTAAAAGAAAACTTAACGACTAATCCAACTTATTAAACCTGATTTATGTTTGTTAAAAAACAGTCAGGTGACAACTAACTGATGCATATCTTTATTTGCTGTGGTGTAATCCTGCATTTTTGTTTTGCACTCGTAGATATGATGTTTCACTGTTTTAAGGTCAGAGTCTAATTTCAGATGTCACAAGAAAGGCAGTGTATGAAGAAGCACGCTGCTGCTTTGTGTGCATGCGAAGAAAAAAAAGCAGATATTTTGCAACACTGAACTCCTCTGCAGTCACAGTAGCTCTAAACTGCCCCGTCAACCTTAAAAGCAACAAAAATACCTTTAAATCAAGAAACTGCTAAACACTTTTAAAACTGTCCTTCCAGGCAGCCAAGTTTTTAATACATTGCAATAGTCCTAATATTTTTTTCCCTTGTTGAGGTTAGTCTTCAGAAAACTATGTGGGGTTTTTGCTCCAAGTGAAATGAATATGCATCCAATTGTCTGGGGCCACAGTCCGTGGCCTGTGCACAATGGGAAGTTGGATTAAGCTGAAATAGGTGGATTTCTATTAAGGAATGTTAGTGTTGTATATTTTAAGTACATAATCTTAACTGACTCATTTCTCTGCCACTTTTCCCCCTTCCCCAGGATGAAAGAACAAACCCAAACTTCTGACACAATTGTTTTTGTGTTTTTTAGTGATGTAGCCTTGTCCCTTAAGTCCCCATACTGTACTATGACTTATTATAATGCTGTGCCATGAAACACCTCATAAAAATAATGTTATTTCCTCTGCTTTCTTCTGAACCTCTACAAGAAAATTGCTTTCAGTCTATTTAAATCCTGTTACTTTCCATAATGACCTCTTACAAATAAAAGCAGTTTAGTTAGCTGGTTTTATATGAACAAACCAGAAAAATAAGGTAGATGTTTAATTTTTCTTCCCCCGTTTTGTTTATTGGTTTGTCAGTTACCAAAAGTTGGAAGAAAAAAAGTAATTGGATGGTTTATAATTTGTGACCATTTAAAAGAATAAATGACCTGAATCAAAGGTCAAAGCCTTTGTGCTTTCTGCAGTAGAGAGGTTTTTGTTTTGTTTTCCCCTGAACCTTTTTATACTGGAAAAAAAATAAGGAAAAAAAAAATTAAAGCAGACTAAAATAAAAATCTTCCTGGTGCATCGCACAAGACGATTCCTAAAGGATCTTTACAGCTTCTGATTGCAATGCCTTTTTTTCCTTAAAGCTTGCAAATATCAACAACATTCCTGCACACTGTAATCAAATACTTTCCCAAAAAGCCATGGAATGTGCCATAATTTGTCAAAGATCCTCACTGACAAGTTTTTAGTAAAGTCCACTACAGCAAACCCTCCGCAGCCCCCTTGACCCACGTAGCAAGGGACCTTTGACCCTATTTGGGCCTCTTTTATGAGCTTCTTTCACTCTGACCAGATGGCTAAACTATCAAAGGTTTTTATGAGTAAAAACTGCTTTTCAAACTCACAAGTTGTATATTTCTCTCCATGTTAATGTGAACTATCAACCCAAAGGCTTTAAATTGAAAACACAAAAGGTGCTCTGCAGCTGCCGGCCCCGCAGCAGCGGCACCTCCATTGTGCCGGCTGGGTGGGGATGTTTGCAGAGTAAACAGCTGATGTCCAGATGAAGACAGTTTAAGGCCAAATAGTTTCAAAAAAAAAAAAAAAAAAAAGAAACCCACCCATCGAAACCCTAATAAATTATTTTTCCCCAGGATATTGTTTTGAGCCTCTAAAGTGGCATTTGCATATTCATTCGCAGCTACCGCCAGCCCACCCTCTCTTCTGCACGGGATCACTACCCAGAGAGGCAAATTAGGACTAATTAGACCAAATTGTGACAGAAACAAAAATAGAGAGATTACAGACTTCTCAATCAGTTTGAATTTCAATGCAAACATCTCCGAACACCTGGACATCACTTTCTTAAAGCCAGATGAACTGTCTTGTCCCTTGCTGTCCCTGTGCTGTCAGAGTAGCGCTGGGGAGGGTTTTTGATCCAAGATCATAATGGAGGTTTGCTGCTATTGTCCAGTTCATCTGTTCCACTTTTTTTTTCTTTATGGAAAACTTCAGTAGAATTTTTTAAAAATATAATATACCCCTGTATATCTTTTATATAAACTATTATTATATTATGTGTATTTCACAGTATTTGCTCTTCTTATTTTTGACAAATATTTAACGGTTTTCAAATCAAGATACTATAAATCACAGAGATTAATAAAGAAATATCATACCCTCATAGGCTTTCCCAAGAGAGCTAGGGAATATAATCTGCTCTTCCTCTTTCTCACAGGTTTTCAAGAGCTCTTTTTTAACCCTTCACATGCTGGTATGCCATTCTCACCGTGGCGTATTGGTTTCATTAATGGAAAATCCTATATTGTCAAAGTTGCAGAACTGCACGTTTGAGAACAACTTTAGTTTAACATTCTTAGTCAAATGACTCTTATGCATTTCTTTAATTCAGTTTGAAATGAGGGTCTTAATTGGTTATGTATCTTTTTAAGTCAAATATCCTTTCTTCTCACTTAAAATCACAAAAGGGTTTTGTTTGGAGGAAAACAATGGTGTCCAAGTAGGATAAAAGATAAATATGGGCAAGAAGTCTCTACCTTAGTGAAAGCAGGGTGTCTGTTAACATCAGGCTCACAGATCATACAGTCAGCTGTGCATTCCGAAATCACGTAGGCCAGGGCTGTGTCTTCTCTTCGAGAGCTATTGAGACCTACTGTACTTATAGCTGTCAGTCACGCCAGCACAAGTTTCAAGTGAACATAATGTAGGGGAAAATAGATATAAAAATATATCCATTTTTAATTTTCAGAAAAAAAAAAAATCAGCTTATCCTTACCTTCTGTCTAAAGCTTTTCACTTTCTCAGATTTCTTTACATGTGACTTGTTAATCCATCAGTCTTGTTTATCCAACCAGGTTTATTAATGACAAATGTTGCTGGCCTTGCTGAGTTATGACTGTAAACTGAAAGAATATGAGGGCCAAGGTGAAAAGGTGATTTCTTTATAACAGCTGTAATTTATCCTGGGCTTTGGCCAGGCCTTTGATTTTGGACTGGCCCTGGATATAGTATTCCTACTGATTGCATTAGAATAGCCCTCAGGGGTCATGCGGAATTCCAGGGCCCTGGAACCAGTTAGAAGAATGGAAGATGACCATATGTGCAGGGTTAGAGAATGATAATAAGGTGCAGCACAATACAAGCCTGGGTGTTGTGGAAATCCTCTGCTGTGCCTTCTGCATGCTGTCATTCATATAAGCATTGCATAAGAAATGCATCCCAGCTTGGTCAGGAGGGGGAGAAAAGAAAGCAGGAAAAAAGAAATTAAGTCTCTTAGTTAGTCCTTGGGTTCATTAAACGTCTCCTGCAATGAGAGGGTTTGAGTGTATCGTGTTACTTCTGTTTGGATTTTGAAAGGACAGGAGAGGCCAGAGCCATCTAAGGCAGCTTCAGCAATTGTTGTTTCCAAGTATCACTTCTTGTGCAATAGCCATCTGGTCCTTGTCCCACAAAGAAGGATGAGATGGAGAATATGAGGGCCTCATCTCTGGTTTTCACTTACTTTAGTACTCCTGAAGCCAGACCACGTCCTGTTCCATTGCCAGCTCTCGTTTCAGAGCCAGGGTCTGGGTCTGCCAGAGGTGATCCTCCCCTCTGCCCAGCTGTGGGCTCTGTAGCTGAAGCAGTCACCCATGGGTAGAACTCTCATCTCTTCCTTTTTCAGCCTGGGTGAATAGTGCATCTTAATCAGGAGTAAGTCCTCAGTCTTTCCTGTTGAAACTGTTTCATTTTTCATGGAATAATTAGAGTTAAAATGGAATTGTAAGGAGACAACAAGAATACATACAATTTTCCTAACAAGGGGCTAGGGCACTGTTTTGGGAGAGGTAAACAAGTATGGGGCTCTGCTCTAGCAAATATTGGCAATATTTTTATTAATCAGTCACAGATATGCTACCACAGAAAATTCCTTTATCTTTTAATGTTCCATTCAGAATCAAAATCATAAGAAACTCCAAGAAGCAGGAGGTCTGGGCTCACCTGCCCTCGAGTCATCTGGAGTGCAACGTTGTAGGTGCAAACAGATTATGGTACTGCAGGAACAACTGTACAATGCACTGATACACACTGCTATAGACAAGCTTTCACAGGTGCAAGATTGCCTTTGAAAAGAGATCAATCCAACCTCTTAAAGCAGTTTTATTAACTGTTGACAATTCCCACTATTTTTCAGGCATGGCTGATTACACTGTCCCTTTTGGCAGATGGTGGAAGAGCTCGTGATCTCTGCTGATTTCAAAGGCTTTGGGGTAGGGCAATACTGTACCTGAATTCTACAAAATACTTCTGGTATCTCAATTAGGGCAAAACTGTTAATCGTAGGAATACAGGTCTGGCTACCTGGCTGCACATGAAGCTGGACGTGCTGCTGCTAATCCTTCTACCTGCCAACCTGTCATGAAGTGCTGAAAATGTGATTTGCAGCCAGACATGCTTCCCATGACTCGAGTGACCACTTTCTCATGAGATCAGTACCGTGGTCAGTCTGTATTAAGACATAACATGGCATTAGCTCTTCCTTGCGTGTGTGCCTTTTGGCCTCTGCAGTGTTTTATCAATGTTGTCACACTTTAACTTATTAATGGTCCAGATTTTACCTGTGTCAATGTGAACCTTCTCTTTGCGAGTTCTCATGTTATTCACCTTGTCAGGATGCATCTGAGCAACTTCCAGAAGTGCGACAAGTGAGGTGCCTCATCAGTGTAGTACGTGTTCATCCTCCTCCCACAAAAAAAAAAAAAAAAAAAGGGCAGTAGAATAGCTTGCTTTCAGTGGGGAGAGACTGGGATTTTTTTGAGAGGTGGGGAGGAGAAGGTGAACATTCATAAAACACTTGCTGAAGTAATGAAACATACAAAGGCATTTAGGCCTTTGGACAGTTCCTAAAAGAAATAAAAAAGCAAATTACTGCCCACATACCACTCCAGCTGTTATTCTGGTCTTGTGATAGGTGTCAGTAAATGACAAGACAGAGATATGAGTGGGAGAGCTGTACTCCGAGAGGCATGTGATTGCATGGGCAATTGCATACTTCATTTGCACAGGATGACTCTCAGCTCCTGGCTAAACAATTGCTCTTGCAACGTGCCAGTGGAGCAGTAAACAGCTGGGAGAGTTGTTTGGGCCAAATGCTGGTGGTTATGTGTTCTTCATGGCCAATGTTTCAGGAAATATAGCCTTAGGTTCCTTCATGTTCAGATGGCAAAATTAACAGTAAGGCATCAGTCTTTATTGTCAGAGGCACTGCAAGTCACTTGAAGTTTCATTAGTAAGTGTAGAGAGGCTATGGGGTTTCATCTCAAAAACTACTTTCCATTTCTAGTGGAGGACACTAGCGAAAACAACAACCTTCACTACATATTCTTGTTTCTGTTCTTTCTTCCATATCATTGTCTGTAGTGTTCATAGGCTAAAGGCAAGGGTATAAGCTGTGGCTATCTGGGGAGTGGGCACAGAATGGTCTCACTATAAGTGTTAGACAAAGAACATGTGTAGCCCATCCATACCTTACTAATTAAGCAGCACTGAAATCTTAAGTCAGGCATGATTTATAAATCATGAGATTTAAAAAATGACTCAGTACTTTTTTTTCTTTCTTTTACTCTTTTTGAGCCCTTAGACGATGCACATCAGAGGTTTTTTGTTTCCATCAGGCTTGTGTAAAAAGTAAATTAAAAAAAATATTTTTTTTAAATTAAAACTAAAATTGTTAAGTGACTCCACTTTTGCACCAATTCTTAACATAACTGGAGTTAGTAGTACTTTGGAATAACGCAGCTGTATTCTCAAACCACTGCACCACTATGGTGTAAACAAAAGTACCCAAACAAGAGCAAGCAGGCCAGAACGGGGATGTCGGAGCTGCAGTGTGTCAGGACAAAGAGTGTTGACTGACAGATTCTTGCAGGTCTGGCTAGTGCAGTTCAAGAAGTTTCTGCCTGCCGCTGTTTTTTACCGATTCTGGGTTGGTGACAACTAGTTGAGAGGTGGGAGCAAACAAACAAGGGTGGTAACTTTTTAAATTGTTCCAGGTAGATCCATTTACAGTGTCAGCCTGCATCCCAAGCTGTGCTCAGTCTGTTGAGATGGCATCTTGTTTGGCTGAAATTTTGGCACTACCAATTTAAACACAGAAGTTAAAAAGAGCAATAATAAAATTGCATTTCTCAGTCTGGGTCCTAGGAGGGTTGGGCAGAGCGCTGAAAGGAGTGAAATGAAACCCCTTCACAGGTAACTGCACCTTGGGCTCGCATAATGCAAAGCTGTTGTTTTATCGTCACATCTGACATGCCACTCGCTGGCCTTATTTGCAGAAAGCTGACCTCGTGTCAAACAAGATGATCTGACTGACATTTTCTATTTCTGGAAATGATTAATCTGTTTATAAAAAGTTCAGTTAAGAAAAGCCTTGAAGCTTCCTTCTACATTTTCATTGATTTCTTAAAGATTGAGTTACATTTTCCATTTGTTAGAAGAAGTAAAACTTGCTGTTCAAAGACATGTCGATGCCAGTGTTCTTGGCACACATGCTGACCGGACAGTTGCACTCTGTGGGTTACTTCCCCTTAGCAGCCAGTTTGTCTCAGCACCCTGACACGCCTCTCCTTAACCTACAGAAGCTTTCAGGTTCTAAACAAGTTTGAAAATTTGGTAGTGAAATACTAACACAAACCACTCCCATCCGCCAGACTTGTACAAACCCTACTTGGGAGTTTCGTTTGTGTGAGCCGGTTGACGCTGCTGAAATGTTCACAGGCACAGCTAGATGTCCTGGACCATGTCCTCTGCAGAGAAGCTCATCTCTTGTCTGGGGTTTACAGACTTGTGTAAGGAACTGAGCTCTTGCAGCTTTTGTGAGCAACTGTAGCTGCCTTTCTAACCTTCATACACAGTCTAGATAATAATCACATCTCAACAGCCATGCGATGCCTTCTTTGCCCCACAGAATGGCAGTATGGGTTCTCTGCAGATTTGTTTGTTTCATTTTTTTCAGTCTGTTCTGAGCTATAAATACTCTCAGGATCCATTAGGCTCATATTAGACACATTCACATTTCCCCTTCTTTTGGCATTCCAGTTCCCAGGTGAATCTGATAAGCAGATCAGTCACTGCTATGTCAGCAGAGAAGAGCAATGTTGTACCTTAATATTTGTCATCATTACCCAACACACCCATACAGAGCAGGCTGGGAGGAATGCAGGTTCTCAAGCTTTATCAGCTGTAACTAAACATCTGGTTACAAAAAAAAAAAAAAAAAAAAAAAACCCACTCAAAGTAGTTAATGAAGGTTATGATTTCATGTAATCCTTTTCAAGCAAAGCAAATTCCGTTGGAGGAATATAATAGATTAACCGTGGAACTGAATCAATTGAGGCTTTAACATCCCTGTTATTTACAACCCATCCATTTTCCATTCTAAGCTCAAAGTTTGTTTTGTCATTGCCAGCAGGGCTTTTGCATTTCTTTTTAAATGCACTCTAAAATGCCTTCATTTTGTAGTTTCCTAGAAATAGAACCACTACTCTAGCTGTGAGTTCAAACTAATTAATTCAGTTTGTGTGGCTGAAACGGTGATTTAACAAATGGAAAAGAAATACTTGTGTTCTTTAAATTCAGGTATCGTATGTATTCTTGATGTATGGTCCAGCTGCAGAGGTGGAGTAGCTTGGCCTTCTATTAGCCTTTCTCATCAGCAAATCTCAAGTATTTCAGAAAGGAAGATCTCAGCAATTCCCTGCCAGGATGAGGAAGGAAGTCTTAATTTCCCTTCCGCGAACGGGAGGAACTGGGGCACATGCGGCAAGCGGTGTTGCTGGGGTGAGCTCAAGTGGGCAGCTCTGTGCTAGGCTGGAGGACATTGTGCCCCAGGAACACACCGTCCGAGAGTGAAACGTCACCCCGCTCCTCAGCAGGGTGCTCAGGCATCCCCACAGCCATGCCTGCTTTACTCCCCACAGTTGCCTGGCCTCATCCGCTTACCCTGGTTTCCCAAGGAAATGAGGTTTATGTGACTGTAGTCCCTACGCCTCTGTCTGTCTGCGTGTGCCCATCTCCCTCACCCCCCTCACCACTGCAAGAAATTGTCCAATTTCAACTAGAGAGACAAACAGAAGTCCCAAAGGAAGATCAATTTGCCAAGGTTCCTGTGTGCAGAGTGGAGGGAAGGAGATGACTTGCTAGTGTGCTGATGGAGGCAGGAGCAGCTGCCTGGGTTTTCCTTGGTAGAAACAGAATTCACGTGGGCAAAAAGCAATGGAAAACCAGCTGTATTCCCTTGGTTGTTTTTGTGGTTTGTGGCATCATGGCATTTTAGGTGCTGGAGGAGGGAATAAAAAGCGAAAGCCCAAATGATTATTGACCAAACCTGTCCTCCAACTCTGCACTGTGATTCTATTCCCACCCATTGATTCCCAGTCCAGGAGTTGGGAAAGGGCAAATTTGTCCAAACGTCTATCCCTGCTTTTATAGAGTAAAAGGGGATTGTTGTGAGATGGAGGCAGACGACTGTGGAGAAGTGTGGTAGAGCATCAAGGAAAAAGCTCCTATGAACCCACGCACATGGCTAGGAAGCCCAGGGCACCCCAGTGTCATGTGTTCAGCTCTTCAAGCTGTCAGCAGAAATAGTGGTGCATGGTGCATAGACTAATGAAGCTTCTCTTTGCTGCCCATCACTACAAGTGGGCAAAGGAGGGAGATATTTCATGCTGGTACTCTCTAGGAGATGGCTGGAATTGGTGAAAGAGCAGAAGAGAGGACAGGCAGGCTGACAGCACTGCCCTGACCTGGGCAAAACCAGCAAACCATAGCAGAGCAAAAACCAGGACAGTAGTCTCTTGAATAGAACAGGAAAGCACAATTGCTTTAGAATCACTAAACATTTTTTCCTGGCACATGTGTGACAAAGAATGCATGGCAAGGGGAAAGTGTTTTAATGAAACCTCTGACTTTTATTCATTATCAAATTAAGATTTACCTAAATGTAACTTAGACTATTAATTTCCTTTTTTTAAAAGCAAAACTACATAGAACTGCCTGTTTTTTAAGAAAGCTGCTCTCTGTGCCCCTGAGTCTGGGATTTAGCAGACTAATGGGATCAGTCATCCCCTACTTAAATACATCCTGGACAGCATTCACAGGAATGTTGTTGTTTGTGTCCAGAATGCACTGTCGTCCTCTTTTTAACATCTCCGAAAATAAGCGAAGACCATGGCAACTGCAGACAGTGCCAGGTCTTGCTTGGCAGGCTGTGCTGTCCTGGTGTGCCTGCAGGGACATCTGTCCCATTGTGGCGGCTCATGTCCCAGGAGGATCTGCCCTCCTTGACTTATTCCTCCAGCTCCTTCTAAGCTTGCAATCTAGTGGCCCACGTTCAACGTGCCCGAACTCAAGTGGGTGAGGACAGTCGTGAGCACCTGGCTCAGGAGATGGGCAACAGGCAAAGCCTCAGTGGGTAGCGGTTGGTGCATTGGCATCCAGCCTGTTAGAGAACGCTCTTCTTGACTCTCTACAAACTGAACTCAGCTGAAATGATAGATAATTCATGTTAAAAAAGCCATTAGTGTTGGATATATATCAATTCAGCTTCTGACCCCTAGTAGTAAACGGAAGGTCCCAAGTGGAGAAATCCCACTGGGCTCAGCTCTGTCCTCATGTGCTGCGATACAAAGCCAGGATAGTTTGCTTTCAGGAATCTGAGGACAGAATGAAGCCATTGAGCACTAACTGACATTAATTATTTAGTGGGGAAGTATAAAAATAAATGATTTCAGGACCTTTCTGGAAGTAGAATATGAGCCACAAAAACAGGCACGCTTTGACGGCCACCTTTTTGCTGGGTAAAGTTTCACATCCTTCCAAATGACACCCAGTTGTCTTTGTTGGGTAGCAAAGATCTCCCACTTCTTTTACAAAGCTTCCACAACTTATCTATTTTTGGTTTCTCCCAGCTGTTGTTGTAAAATCTGTTATCTTTAATGTATTACCCTGAAAAACAACACACCTTTGAGAAGGCCAGTGGACTGTGACATAATTAGATGCAAAATGCACATCTAAAAGCTGTTTACTTCCTGTAACACTAGGATAACTACTAATGAATCACCGACTCTGGGGATTCTCAGTTTGTAACTGGATACTCCACAAACTTCTTATCAGATCAACAATGATTTCTGTCAAAAAAGGAAAAAAAAAAAAAAAAAAAAAAAAAAAAAGGGGGGGGGGGGGGTTTTTTTTTTTTTTTTTCCCCCTGAAACCAGAGTTTAGCCTATATGCACCGATTCTAAAGCATTTTTAGCATGTCAGGCAGAGTAGTCATGGTGAGTTTGAAGGGATAAGGGAAGATAAAGTGTATCAAAGCAGGATCTGACACTCGTGATGCTATGCAGACCTTTCTTTCTGAGAGCATCTCGCAGACTGGACTGACAGCAGGGATTAATCCATGCAATGGCAATAAACAATAGTTGAAGTGGGGTTGAGGCCTAACACCTGGATGTTATGTTACCATCAGTAAAGAAGCCTGTTTCATGCTGGGGATGAATATATATGGTTCTGACACTGTTGCTTTCGCAGCAACAGGTAAGACTTCTCAGACCTCTTTTGTGAAAGGATTTTTTTTTTCTTTTGTATGTGAGAAAGCCGTAGGCTGTCTGATTCGAATGAAACGCTTTAGCACGTTTTGTGTATGCCCCTTGTTGCCAGGTGTGAGTGGCTTAAGTGCATGGGCTGACATTTTATGTTTATCTCTAAATCAGTCCTGCCAAATCAGAGGATCGAGCTTTCCCTTGCTGGGCATTGACACATCCACGTTGCTGAGGTCGTCCCAAGGGGTACAGCTCTGCTTCCCGCACAGAGCAGTGGGGATGGCCCTGCAGCTCGGTGGTGCCAGCGGAGGGGTGAGTCTGCACCAGGAGCCACCGGGGCCATCGCGGTGCATTGTCCTCAGCAGAACCGAGTTTGTCACGTCCGCTCAAGCGTGCCAGCACTGTGAAGGGGCGAAGGAAGGAGAGCATGAGGAAATCTTCCCTTACCAGCCTCTCTCTAGGGTTACCCTTTTTGGCAATAAACATTGACAAAAATTTGTATGAAGAACCTGAAAGATTCTTTAGAGGACACAGAGAGGTTGAAACTTAACGATGCACCGAGTGGTTCTCAGGAAGTTGTGGTGCAGCTAAAGCTTGCTAGGAAGTTCACTGTGTGGGGGCTTTTCTCCATTTTTGACCTCATTTACTCTCGTGTATTATCTCTGACTCCTCAGGGTCAGCCTATGTAGGTCAGGGATTCATTGACATAGATGTGCATCTCTCTTCTTTACAAGAAAAAAAAAAAAAAAAAGGCAGGAAGGAGAAAAGAGAAAGTGGGTTGGACAAACTGACAGCAGCCCCCAACAACCATGTCCAGAAAGTGATCTTGTGAGAGGCCATGAGTGCAGGAGTGAGAGGGGGCACAAAGGAAAAGAAAAATGGTTCAAGGAACACTTTTGTCCAGGAGATGGAAGAACATACGTGTGGGAGCTATCGCGTGGATTAGGAAGTACTTCACCTTGGTCTTCCTGGTACAGATCTGGTCTTATCAGCCTGAGCCCAGAGAACTGGAGACATGGCATGCAAAGAGCTCCAGCTCTCTCCCTTTCTTCACTTGGCAGACTCTCAATTGCTTTATAAGAAAGACTTTATCCACCAGAAAACTTCCAGGAAGAAGCTTATGTGGAGAGGCAGAAATGTTACTGAAGGTTTCCCAGTGAAACTCTGCTTCCTCTTGGATCCAGATCTGTGTGCCGAACTGGGAAAAATGAAAATGTCCCCGCTTGGAGTGTTTTGACTCAGATGAAAATACATGTATCTGAAGGTGCCATAGGGTTTGCAATCTCAAAAGCAGGCACAGAAACAGCATTGAAAGAATTCATCATTTTGCAGTGTATTCTCCAGGCAGCAGAAAGGAAGCTCATCTCCTGCAGCGTGCTTTATGAGGTTACTCAAATGGTGGACTCTGGTCCGCATCCAGACTGCACCCCATCCCCAAATGTAAGTTCTGGCCATGGAGATGGCTCTCGCTGCCTGGCTGGCCAAGCAGACCTGGAGCTAGGGTTCTTCCAGCTAGCTGGCTTCAGTAAAATTACTTGGAGAATTTCATTATCCCTAGTCATGTACTGGGATATCCTCTGACAAAATAAAGGGAAACATGATGTATTTGCCAATTTGTGCTTTGTGAAAACAAGTTTTGCATTCAGCAGCACTAGGCTATGTAATGAAGGTCCAATTGCTAAGTCACTTGGCCAAGATCAAGAAAGATTTTGCTTAGGAAAGCAAGGAATTAAATCCAGATTTCCCAAAGCCATATACTATCCTCATCCTGCCAGTCTGGATTCATCCGCACTAAATATAAATCAACAGTTAACAAGGGACAAGATCACTTTTGGCCATAGTTATGGAGAGGTACAAATGGCTATTCCACTTTCACCTGTCTCATCTAGCTCTTTATAACTACCCAGTCCTTCATCAAAAATAGCATGGGGAAATATCATATGTGATTCCTTTGTGAACTCACTGTTCTGTCTGCATCAGATCCTGCAGAGTCACTCATTTAAATAAGTAGCTGTGATTATTTTTTTTTCTTCTGTCCCTTTCTCTGCCTAGACAGACACTTAACAGAGTTTTGTGTCCTTCCTCTGCTAGTTGGCTGGTGTATTTAGATGTTACAGAGGAGATTTCATACATTTTGAATGCTTGTAAGGGCCAAAGTCTGAGGCTGGTAACCAGTGAGGTATCTGGAATACAGAAGTCAGTGTCTAACTCAGTCCCACCCATGTGTTACTGGAAACCTTTCTGCTAAATTCAGGCTTACCATCAGCCTGTTAATGTTTACAATGTGGCTCTGTTGGAATAGATGGGAAGGATTTGCAAAGTGAATGTGCCTATAAAATCTCTTATTTACATGCATCATTTGAGTGATTGTGTGTGCAGGAGGACAATGACGTGAGTTGTTTCCTATGCAGTGTATTCAGCAGTCTTTTTCATGCGGCAGCGTGGGCACAATGGGTTTTTCGGGGCATTCATCAGTGCCCTCCTCTGTAACCTGCCTCCCAGAGTTTACAGCAACTTGATTTCAGAGAGTTTTATTTCCAGAGGGAAAAAAAGGCATCGAGCAAGGCTTGGAAATCTGGCCAGGTAGGGGACTGCCGTAGCAGCCGGGCAGCTGCTCAGCCTGGCAAAGAGACCTTGGGCTGGCGAGGAGCCCTGTCCTCTGTCTGATGTCTGCACCTCTTCTAGGTCTCAGGGTGTTTTTTTGCCCAGGTCCTTTAGGCATTTAAAAACCTGTTTCTAAAACAAAGAGCATCTTTAGGAAGTGAATGTCCTTTCTATGGCTATGAACAGGGAAATACCTGCTGGATGAGAGCCAATTAAGTAGAAACCACATCATGAAAAGTCTTAACAGTGAAGCAGGAGGACCCCATCGACGTGGGTTTTATCCTTGGCTGTTTACCAGAACACATCATAGCTTAGGTACCGGCTTGTGCCTTCCTCCTCTCCCAGCCTTTGCCTGTCTTGGCTTTCCATGAGGATGTGAGGTCAGTGGCTTTTTTTCTCATTTACGTGTGCTGAACAAGGCCCAGCACACAGAGGCTGATCTGAAAACTCTGGAAGCTGCTGCAATACAGATAATGTATTCACAATATTGGCTGAATGCATCATGTAATAAATCCTTTAGGCTAAAGAACACCTAGCAGCAGAAACATGCAAACCTTGCTCACAAATTTTTATATATAATTTATTTCTGGGTCCAATAATAATATTGCTCCACAGGTCTACAACATCTTTTTATCCAAGTGTTCCAAACTGCTTTCAAAATATTAATTCCTAAGGTCTCACAGCAGCGCTGAAGGGTAGATACCCACCTTGTTCAGTTATGTTCATTGAACTACTATATTAAAAAAAAAAAAGCTAACGAAATCTGCATTCAGTTGGTGATGAAACCTGCTTGTCACTGGGACAGAAATTAACCTTTTGTCAACAGCTGTTAACAGGAGGGTTGCAAAGACCCTGACTTCCTAAACTGCGGAAATAGCTGAGAAGCAGCAGTACTCTGACATCTGAATTTTAATACACTAACCCCTTAGGAAGCTTATCAGAAGGGTAGGGGGAAGTATTTGTGCAAAATGCTTTTATTTGACTGTTTTCTCTCCATTCAGGAAGAGTAGTTGCCCTAACAATGGCATGAATCTAGTGTATCGGTGAGTTGTATCCCTTGAACTCCAACTTACAGAACAAAAGACTTCTAAGAAGCATCCATGCAGCAGATGTTTAGTTATCTGAAGTGTCAGAATGCCAATTAGATATTGAACATGGCAGGAGGAGGGTGGAGTTTCCAAAACAAATGAATGATGAATAGGAACAGTCCCCGAGTTTGGTCTAAAGTCCTGCTGTTCTTTTGTAAAATGATTTGTGGCAAATTTGTTTTGTCACTGAGGCATAGTTCCCCTTCAGGATTTAAGTGATTTTTATAATCACTCCAAGGAAACTTAAAAAAAAAAAAAAAAAAAGAAAAAAAGGAAGGAAAAAAAGAGAGAAAGAATATGAGGATAAAATGCCCTATTTGTTATGAAGAACAGGCTCTAAAAATGAACATGATTTAAAGTGTAACCAAATAATCCTGTCTTCCATGTGGTTTGTACATTGGGGCTACTCCCCCACAGTGAAATCCTAGCCTTGCATTGAAATAGAAAGGGGATTCTTTTTCAGGGAGGAGTGGGGGTCAAAACATGAATGAATTTGGTGACAATTGTTTGTTTCAGAGATGAAATTTAAAATTTTCTTGCTACTCAGTGGCAGGGTAATCTTGTACATGGCAGCATGAAAGGGGTTAAAAAAAATCAACTAGGTTACAAAATGCCTCTATAGCTGACTTGCATTTTTATTGTCATTGACCTCAGTAAATCATTGGTAGAAATTAATATAACGTGGACATTTTTAGTTCAGCATTTTACGTGGCTTTGTGTTTAAAATAGTCGTCTTTGACTTGCCAAATGCACCAGATTATTCTTGCTTAATAGTTGCACACAACTTGTAAATGTACTTAGGACAACTGATTCTGTGTGTGTCTCTGTCAAAAAGGAATAATACCGGACAGTATAAAATACCAGGCGAAACAGCAGAGAGGAAATTGGACTTGCATTGACTTAAATAAGCAAGTGCTGTGACAAAATTGTTTAGTTCTCTTTTGACCTTTTGAGGTCACGTTTGACTATTTATGCTATCTCCTAATGCTCTACTTCTCCCTGCCTGGTAACAATTATGTGTTTATGCTGTTCTTTGCCTTCCCAGTTGGTATATTAAACAATCACTAATTACTGCATAAAAATATACATTCTTATTTTGGAGCTTCCTGTAAACACCCATCTACTTCCAAATACTCTTATTTAAACAGCTGAATGAAAACTTGCATGTTTTTGCCATGTTGGTTGATTTGTTTAAAACAAAGACATAGAAACCAAAATATTAAAAATTGGCATCAATTGTTTTTCCATCCAGATGTGGGATATATAGAGTGATAAACAAAAACTATTTTGGGGAGGAGGGAGTTGAATGATGTAGGTAGATTGAACTTTTGTTTACAGTAGAGTTAACGGAGGAAAAGCTCAGCTGAACACAGTATTAACAGATGTCTTGTGATTATCTTTAAGTGTAGTATTTGGCCCTTTTTTCTTAGGTGGGGTATTGCTAAGAAAACTGAGTATAAGACCTCTCTTACTGTCATACTTATGACAATTCTTGTAAAATTCAGTGGAAAAGGCAGTAAGAGTTAAGGGTCTCAGGACTGTCTTTAAGAACTCGATGTTACAAAGTGCTGAGTGAGTTCTGCTGCTTTCAGAGCTTTCCCCATCCCCATTGAGTTCTACAGATGTTACTTAATTCAAAAGACCACCAAGCCACAGTGTCACTAATTTAAAGTTGGATCCTGATGCTCATATTTAAGTACTTCAGTGAAAGAGATTTGATATTTAAGATATTTGGAGAGTCCGTCTTCTACTAACCAGCAGTTAGCAAATACTTTCAGAAAATATACATTGTAAGTTTTCATGGAAAATATCCAGCCACTGTAAAATATGTTAGCTTTTTTTTTTTAATTGTATGTCCTCTAGTTCAATGCTGCAACTTGAAAATAATTAAGGCAATTTATTGTTGCTACCATTGAGAGCCAGACTGAGCAATTCCACCCAACTCAGTATTTCAATGCATTTCAATAAGGCTGTTAAGCACCAAGTAGGTTATGCACTTTGCCCACCCGGTTCTTTGTTGTAGTGTTTAAAATCATTGAAGTCTTAAGGAAAATTGTTTATGAAATACAAATTATTTTCTTGCTCTCTTAGTTTATGAACTCTACTTCCAAACTGAATATTCCTTTAGAGAAATTATTTTGTGAAAATGGAAATGCTAGATGAATCGTCTGCTTCCTGGGTAGACTTGATCTTTCTGCTTTTACTTTTAAAAATGTATGCAAGGGCAGATGGTTCACAGTGAGTGTTAATTGTGTCTAACTAGCTCAAACATGTCCAGTTTTCCTGTTAACCACATAAACGAATCACCGTTGAAATCTGAAAGTGTCTCTTGCTGTCTTGTACTGAAATTAAATCAACACTGTGTCCTTTAATAGATCCTCTCCATGCTCCAGAAGCAGAGAACAAAGCGATACGACATGCACATCCCAAACTAAGGACGCCAACATAAACTGACAGAATCTCTGCACTCGATGACGTTACAGTACGTAAAGCAGTGAAACGGGACAGGAAAGCCATTTCCCATGCTATTTCCTGATTTCCTGCTCTCTGCATTCAAATTCATTTCAGAATGCAGAGGTCATGACAAAAAGTCAGAGGATAAATATACCCCTTTGACAAACAGAAGGTTGACAGCAATTTTTACCCAAATGTTTCTGAGGCCAGGTGTTTCCCATATACTGTATTGAAATGTGTACCTCTAAATGTTTTGTTAGTACTTGAACTGTAAACACTCTTAAGCATTATGCTCAAAAATAATTTCTTGGTGGCAAGGCAGAAGTGTTCACATCTGTATTTGTGCAAGACCAGTGGGCTGTCTAACCAAAGAGCTCTGGGGTTCCAGTGACCTAGGGGCTGCATGGTGTAAAACAGTGTCCCCTTCGAACACAGTGAATGGCAGCTAGTGTAGAAATTATGTACTTGATATTCTCTTATGATTGAGCGATGCAAATATTTGCTTTTTAGTAACAGAGCAGCTAAAGCTTTAACTGAGAAATCGCAAAGGAGAAACTAGTATCGAGAAAGAAAACACCCTGCTCCCCCCCGAGCATCCCGCTGTCGCTGGGACCCACAGGAGACGACGCGCGCTTGAGAGCAGAGTCCCACAACAGTGAGCTCTCTCTGCACTGTGCAGCCTCACAAGCCTTGTATAAATGCACAGAAAATAAACTTTTAATTGTGGAGGCTGTAAGGTGAGCAAGGCTTCCCTGGATGTGTTTGGGAGGCTGAAGGCCATTGGGGGAGCATGCCGGAGCCTGGGGGCAGCAAGGGGCTCTGCTGGGCATCCTCCTCTGCCAGCAGGTTGTTCAGCCTGGACCTCCACCTGTTACACCTTCCTTCTGTGTACAAAATTTTGGAAACCTTTGCCCCTGCATCCTCCACAGCTTGATATCTCATCAGAGCTGCAGATAACCGGTCATTACAAAACCATATTGGTCTCCCCAGGAGAATGTGGCAGGGTGAGAAAACCTTCATTTTGTCAGGATCAGAGGTGTGTGTAGCTCACACGTGTTTGCAGGTGTCAGCAGAGACTTCCTAAAATGTTTTCTCTGTCCTTTGCTGGAAACAACCCAAACCCTGCCTGTTCCTCAGATGAAGAGGAATTATGCACGTTAGGGATTTCAGTGCCTGTATTCTAGTGTTTCTAAAGGTCCATTCAGAATGAAATCTTCTAAACATAGGAATGATCAATCTGTGTGTGCAGGAGTGGCCAGAAAAGCAGGTGTGATCCCATCTGTATAGAGCCAACTTTTCTGTGATAGAATTCTCGTCTTCAACCTTTGTTCTGTTTGCAGAATGTCCATGGATTTAATTACACTTTCTTAATTCTTTGTAGCCAGTTCCTAGAACTGGAGCCAGTGGGTTTACTGGCAATATTGTCTTTCCCCAATATCCGCATTTAATTCCACTAATAGCAACTGCAAGACCTGCTCTCCTCAGTTGTTATTTTTCTCCCTGTTGTACAAGTTCTGCTATGGTCTACACCTGCAAAGTATGGATGAAAAATGGGGTAAAATAATGCCAAAACCAAATGAAGGGGAGGGAGCAGGTAAAAGTCTGCTGAGGTTGCCTCACATGGCAAAGAGCTACCAAACACTTCTAGAATATTGATCTTCTACTGAGTTTCAACATAGTGAAACACATTTAAAGAATATAATGTGGGTTCCTGGAATCATTATATTGCAATTTTTTTGTTGTTTCATGTTACGAGAACAGCCTTGTTCTTAGAGTCAACAGGAGAATCCGTAAGTGCACCATTCTGGTCTCTCTCAGCAGCATTGTCCCTGTTGTGAAACAGCTGAAGAGCCACGTGTGCAATGTGTCCTCCTCCCCTACTGTCCCCTTCTGTCCGAGCAACTTGTGTCTCTCATACACATGCCCACTCTTATATCGATACATTAGTGATTACAGTTTACAGATGACACACGGCCTGGCTGAGCACTGCAAAATAAAAAGAACAGGTGACTGCTTCAGAGCATTGTGAATCATAGGATAAGACGAGCACGGGCAAACATCTATTACTGGCGTGTAATTAATACTGTCCATGCTGCAGGATGGGCACCCGTACCCTCTGCCTCCAAGGTCTGGAAAGCGATGGGCACCCGTACCCTCTGCCTCCAAGGTCTGGAAAGCGATGGGCACCCGTACCCTCTGCCTCCAAGGTCTGGAAAGCAAATGAGGAAAATGAGCTGAGGGTCTGCCTTCTCTGAGATGGCATGGCCAAAACTGGTGACTTGATTCTTGGTTGCGTGAAGGAGGAGGCATCAAGTGAGTGGAGAGGAGTTTTACCACCTGTTACACAAGAAGAAGTAAATGAAGATAGAAAATCTAATGGCTGGAAGTTGAGACAGGAATAAGGCATAGACTTCTGCCTGGTGGCAGTTCATTGCCCAGAAAATCTACCAGGGCTAAATACTGCATTGTTCCTTACAAATATTTCAAAAAATAAAGATTTGAGCTGTTTAAATGATGGAACTGTGGCATACTGGGAGTCACCCAGTGAATCTCCCAGTATGCAATGGAGAGTGGCAGCGAAAATTCTGCAGTGAAAATGCAGAATACAGATGCTTTTGTAACCGCCCAGGTGGATTGCACCCCTAGATAATAAGTGCTGCATTCCCCAAGGGCACGGTGGCCGTCCACAAGTCCTAGCTCAGACTAGTGGTTACATGCCACAGTCCAAGTCAATAAAGTGCATGAGCTTTGTTTAGCTAAAAAAATCTTCAGGATTAGATGGCTCAACTTCAAATGATCCCCTGATAAGCAGAGGGAAAATACATACCTTCAATTTGCTATTATTTTGAAAAGAAGAACCTAAGGAGAAGAAGGATAACTGTAAGTGTCTGGGAGCAGTTGAGGTTTGGTGGTATTACAGATGGTCCTTCATAACCGCCTACAGGGCTTCTCTGCTGAGATGCTCTGGCTTAAAATGACTCAAAAGATATCTCAATGCCTTTACCTTTTGGGGTTTTTCCACAAAGCAAGAGGAAGATTTGATCATTCAAATGAAAATAGAATAGGACCTGCCTTTAAATGAAAATATAAGGACAGAAGGTCAGCCTCCCTTCTACAGTGCAAGATTTTGTGCTGTGCTTTCACTTGTGTGAGGTGTGGGACTTGGCAATGATCTGTCGGACAAAAACAATTCTGGACTGATAAGTGGGGATAAGGAATAGCAAAAAAATTGGAGAGAAAATGGATGGGGAAAGAAAAAAAAAACCAGTTTATCTTTTTGTGCTCTGTTTAGCTCCCTTTTCAGCCTTCGCAAGAGCATATGGTATTAGTAATGCTATCCTTATGCTGAGGATTTACAGTCATACACAGGACACAACGGAGAAACGCACAAAAAGGGAGGGGTGGATGGCACTGAGGAGCTGTTATTGCCCAGATCAGTGTTTCCTGCAATCCAAGCCACTGTACTTTTCTTGAAATGAATTGATTGCAGTTGTCTGGATGTCACTGGCTGCCTGGCACTAACCCTCCTAGCATCTTCCAAAGTGACTTCCCCCCTTGAAAAATTAAAGACTATTATGTACTTAGCCTCGCTCATTGGGTCTCCCAAGGCACATCTGTGCATTACTACGCCTTATTTTGACAAGGGTGCTTGTAATGGCTGACCTACACAAACGCACTCCTCAGAAGGTAAATCCCATGTATAACTGCAGCTTGTTTCAAAAATAGTTTGATAAAACCTGAAAAATAAAACAATCCTCTTGGCACGTAACAATTATTATTATTTGCTTTAGAAGTCAACTTGCTTTCATTAGATACCAAAGTTTGAAAACAACCTTCAAAGACAACCCTCCTTGCCTCCATCCCCCAAATAAAATGTGAAGGAGATAAATAGATTAGGGTCCTGTTTGCATATTGATAAGAAAAAGTACATTACATCAATGTAACCAAATACCTTATCACAGCCATTACAGACTTCAAGGTCTCTATTAATATGAGGACAAGGAAAAACTTTAGTGGTGAAATCAGGTAATTAACAGGGTGGCTTTGGTCCCCTTCAGTTTTTGTGATGTGATGTGAATTACTATGCATCACGGCTTTAACGAAGTTGGTCATGGTATCCTCTCAGATTATTCAGATGACCTAAGGCTCCTTAAATTCCTCATGTGTTTTCAAGTGACTCACATGCAGAAACATTTCCCCTGAGTTGTAGCAAGAACACTGATCTCTGCGAGATTGGACCTGGTGTTTTGTCTGTGCTGTAAGGAAGACCTCACAGTGTGTTCCCACTGTGGTGGGCTTTGATTTTTGAAAGATATTCAGCTAGTAGGTGACCAGAGATATACAGAGGAAACATAGAATAAACTCTGCAGGATGATGAGGAACTATATCAAATTCTTGTATGTCGGTGGCAATTTTTAATGGACTCGTGACTGTAACGCAGCATGTGTAGTGGTGTTTTTGTTTTGTTGCCTTTCTTGTCTTACAGTTTAAATCCAGAACATTGAGTCATTATGTGATGCCTTAAAATGCATTTTTCAAGTGTTTTGTCAACTTCCGTGAAACTTAAAAAACTATATAAAGAGAAGACCTACTA
This sequence comes from Pterocles gutturalis, assembly GCF_000699245.1. NCBI lineage: Eukaryota > Metazoa > Chordata > Aves > Pterocliformes > Pteroclidae > Pterocles > Pterocles gutturalis. The sequence goes on from NW_010125454.1 coordinate 62,688, forward strand.
GATTAAGAATTTCCCTTTCTTTCCAACATCATGTCTAGTGATCTGGCTAAAGAGATTTGAGGATATGCGAGGAGGAGGGCTTTTCCAGGTGATATTCTGCAGCCTCCCTGGTGACAGGGTCATGCTGAAGGCCAGGAAATATTTTCTTTTCTTCAAAACATCTTTCCAACTACTTAGACCCAAGTCCTCCAGGTTGTTCAGGTTCACCAAACCCCTGTTGTGGTGGCCTGGCCAGCAGTGGAGGTGCTGCCTGGTGGTGGCTCTGAGCTCCTCACAGGGTGCAAAACCGATGGGAGATGTTTTTTCACAGGCTCTACAGAAACCAGCCCACTGAGCAGAGATGTCCAAGTTGGTCACTAAGAAAAGCCATGTTCCTCTAGGGACTAGGTGCCTCCCTAAGCACTGTTTGTGTCTTGTAAAACGAATAAATCACTGTGACCTCTTTCCTAAAACATGAAGTTTATAGAGGAATCACTCCAGAAAGGAACTTCCTGGTATTATTGGGTCTCTAATGTGTGTTTGCTCTGGGCATGCAGCAACCCCTGCCAGCCATTCTCCTTCGCTTACTGTTGAATGGTCTATTCTAAGGCATTGATGGTCTCACTCTAACTGCCATATATCCTATTTTTATTATTATTTATGTTACTGGCAAGGTTATTAAGGAATTTCTGGAGTATTAAACAGCTTGCTTCCCAGTGGGGACCTCCCTGGGACAGAACAAGTCAGACTGACCCTAGGGACCCTTGTTATTTCTAGGTACATAGTGCATGTTCCATCTTTAAGCTGCCAGTTTAGCATCTTTCATCACCACCAGTTACCAGCCTTTTTTTTTTCTTTTGTTCCAAACCTCTGTAATACAACATGCAGTCACTATCTGACCCCAAGCACCTCTACAGTAATATGTAATTCAAAGAGAGTTACAGGCTGTGAGACAGGTCTGCTGATGCACCCTGAAATAATAACACTGGGAATGCAAGTCTGAGATTTTTTAGGTATTACCTGTAAAACTGGCAGGACAAGGTGGCATTTTTCATGACTGGAATTGGACAGGGTTATCAGGAAGAATTGTGCTGCCACCCATGGAAACCCACTGAAATGAGAACAACACTGGAGTGTCTGAACTGGGCCCAGGACGCAGAACTGTGTGGCACAACCGATGCCTTTTGCGTGGTCGCTGCTCAGAGTAGAAGCCTGGTAAAGCAAATTCTATTAATTTGTGCAATGCTATAAGGTAATGTCTGGCACTGGATGAGTTCCCAATACTGTTGTTTAATTTCAAACAGCATTTAGTTCATTTCTCTGTAGGAAAAGTGTGAGCTGTGAACAGCTCTGATCCCACTGCCACTGGGGCTAAACAAAATAAATTATCTTCTGAAGGAATAAAGTTAGATTTGCTTTACATATTAGTGCATTTCAGAAAATTATCACATCAATTAAAATTCATTCTGCTGCACAGCTTGTGTTGCTTCTGTTGGCTCCAAAAAAGTCATTGGGGTACTGTCTCCTCCACAGACTCTTTAAAGGAAGTACTGTGTAATTCTAAAACAGAAATGCATGGGAACTAGCAATACGCGAGTCTTCACAAGCTCAGGGCTTGTATTCACTGCAGATAAGCGTGTTTTTCCCAAATCTCTCAACCTCCTGAGTCTGCAGAACTGGGACAGAAAATCTCATTTGGAAACAAAAACTTGCAATGATTGGTTTTGTTGTTTAATAACATGTTTTAGATCCAGACCAGGTAGCTTTCTCTCATCAGGTTTCAGAGCATGCATAAATGTGAAAGCAGCTTATACATGGGCTAAACCAGAGCTCACAGAAATTGTGAAAGCATGACAGCAAAGACAGATTGTCTTCAGAGGGCCTTGGGATGGTGCTCTGAATTTTCAAACCTCCAGGGTAGGTTGGCAGTTTCACTTCCAAACCATGTAGACATTTACCAGACCAGCAAATAGAGAGGGAGAAGGGGAGGAAAAAAAAATGTTGTTATAGTTCAAACTATAGAAAGCCAAAAGGGGGACAGGGAGAGAAATCTCCAGTTCATCTCTACTTTCCTGTCTCTGCTGAGGTCTATTATTTTTGGACAACCACTCTGTGAGTCTTGGCATCCAATGTCTAGAGCTCCAGGGTAAACCTACAAGGCAGGCTGTACCAGGACCAGGGTGACCAGTACTCCCAGCTCTTTCCCGCTTGTCTGGGAGCTGGGTTGAGCAAAGACACCCAGTCTCCAAATCTCTTTTCCACTTCCTAGAAACCAGGAATATCAGTTCCACCTGGAAAGTGGCCAGCAAAGCAGCATCTCTTTCATTCAGCAGCTACTGGGGACTAAGGGAGCATCTTTATGCTTTCAAGTTTTCTTCTTTTGGAGGCTGAAGGGAATTAAATTGCTTTGGGAAGGGAATTTCTCAATCCAGGATGTCAGTGTTGCGAGGAGGAAGTTGTGAGTTTTGTTCAGCTCCTCATCTGACTTGGTTTTCCTGTCCAGCCACCTCAAAGGCTTCTGGTTTTATTTTCTCTGGACAGTAGCAGATTTTGGTGTCCTTTTCATGCATTATCTTAGCTCCAGTGGTGTACACTGAGTGCAGCATTTCTATGCAGATCCTATTTTGTAATGTCAGTAATGATTTCTTTTCATGTTGATTGTCGTCTGCCTGGACCAGCCACTGGGACCTGAACAATGGCAGGTTTTGTGGTGTGATATTCGACACACAGGCTGTAAAGAAGCTGCTGTCTAAGAAATGGTCAGACACAAAAGTATGCTTTGTGACCTTCCTTCTTCCCCTCCTCTTCACAAATTGCGTAACACAATGAAATTCACCTTGGGTCTTGCACTTTATCTGTTTCCGATGGGTTTTTCATTTCCAGATTTCCCCTGAAAAATGACAAAGAGAGTGTAGGAGTGTTATGGGATGTGACACAAAGAAAGCCTGCAAAATTGCAGTCAAATAAAAGACAGGAAAATAGGTAAAAGCAAAATTTGTGTATATTTAACAAAGATCTAGCTAGCAAGTCCCATGTATCAACTGTCAGCATGTCCTTCCCAAATACACGAGTGAGGAGCTGTCCTGGGGAACAGCAATGCAATGTTCTCAAAGTTTCTTTTTTCTTTCCCCTCTCAGAAAATCCGGGACTCCAACCTGAATGATTGTTTCATGATAAATAATATTAGCATTTAAATAGCCCAGCATTGTAGTTAGCAACTGGGTGAGAGTAATGGGAGGATGGCAGTGCCGGGTTCACACCTCTGGCCCTGGCCGTTATTCACCGGGGATGCTACCGCCTCCTTCCCTCAGCTGGGTGAGGAGGAGGCAGCCCTTCTCCCCGCTTTGTTTAAGATCTTTACAGGGATAATGAAAATCTCCCTGCAGCTATAAAAAGCTAAAATCCTAGGCCCGTGTTCTAGGTTTTGCCTACAACCATGTATAAGCCCGTGTCTTCTACTTGGAATATTAACCTGATCAAGTAACCCTCGACAAACTGCTTGAAAGACATTTAAAAATTTTCTTTTTGTTTCATTTAATAAGCTTGACGTGCTCTTGCCTATAAGGAGACTGCACAGAATATGTGTATACTCAGGTGTCCTTATTGTCACAGTTGATATGTTGCCATGGAGGAAAGCTATTAATGAGAGGAAATTAAATTAGATTACCTCTGTGCCCATTTATCTGCACACAGCACAGCTTCAGTCTTAAGGAGAGGGAGTTCTTGTGGGAAAGCAATTAATAGATGCAGGTGCACAGGGAAAAAAAATGCATTTCTTATAGAGCTCTGAAAGATGCAGATGGTATTTGGGTTTATGTCACTCTTTGGCGTGCTCATCACCAAATTTCATAGATACAAGGTGATTTATTTTGCACAAATTTCATAATTAGCAAAATTTATTGTTTTCTCCAGAATTCTCTTCAAAAGATAACAGAGATGCAGTTGTTTAAGGTAGGGGATGTAAATCATTTGCAGCTCATGAAGAAACCTGTTAAAGATATCACAGTCCTGTCTGATGCAGTGTCTCATAGCAGCTTGTTGGATAAAGAGGAGATGTCCTAATGCCCGAAAATCCTGGGGTCTTGCTGCAGCTCAGCGCGATGAGAGGCAGCCTAGGTAAGATGAATGTGTACGATTAGCGGGAGGGGAGAAGGCTGTATTTAAAATAAAATGGATCTTCACAAAGAAGGACAGGAGGCCATGGGAAGAGGGCCTGTGTGTCAACAGGAACTTTCTGCCCCAGGTCCGTGGAAATGAAGAAGATGAGACAAGGATAAAATCTAAACCAGATCCTCAGGACTGGCAGATTTTTTTGGTTGATTTTTTTAGTTACTGGGCCCTTATTAGAGTCCAGTTTGAGATGACAGCTAGGCTGGCCGGGCACTGCTGGCCACGGGAGGCAGCTAAAGTGTCACTGCAAGGAGGTCCCCATGGGACCAGTTCAGTGGGCACTGGGATAACCAGCAGCACATCATGGCCCCTGCTTTAGCTGGAGGGGCTGTGGGGTGTCCAGACTGCAAACCAGGTTGGGAATTGGCCCAAGTAAAACTAACCTCACCTTAATAAGAGCTGTAATTTTTTTTTTTTCATGTTGAATTATAATTCTGGGTTCTGAGGTCTGGGTTTTCACTGTACAGACTTGCTGAAGAGTTCACCCCATTGCCCCCCATGATTTTACTGGAGCTGGTTTTTATACCAACTTGAAGGAGTTAAATTTGCCCCTGAAGAGGTCCAGAGCTGGAGGTAGCTGAGAAGGACCTGGCCCCGGGGAGCGGGACCCTCCCCTCCTGCAGCCCCTCACAAGTACAGCATCACAGCCTATGGATTTCCCTCGTTTTGATGCAGTTAACGAGGAACGGAGACAGATTATTAGCCTTTTGAATCTCTGACCAATCAATTCTGACTCCGTGACAATACTTAGCACTTATTTTGCTTCATGGGGTGACAGATGAAATATTTTCTAACTGTAGCAATTATCCTCAGTTTAAAAACAAGAAAATTGAGCCCCAAGGTCACCAGAACGACAAAGTCAGGTGCAACACGAGGTATTATCTATATGCAGTAAAAATCCATGTTGTGGAATATAAGCTCAGTAGGAAATGGCACAAACAGTTTATTCTGGAAGTAAACTCAGTAGATTATGACAAAACTAACTCATATCAAACACATAAATTACACATTAATAATGTTTTAACAATAAAAAAATATAATTATTTAGGTACCTGTGTCACCCTAAAAATTGTTGAGATTTTTAAAATCCTGGACTTCTAAATTTCTTGAGAGCTGTATTAAATTAACTTGGTTAAAAAAAAAAAAAAAAGTACAGTATATTTTCTGAGGTTTTATCACACTGAAGAATTAATTAATGGCCACTTTTCTTTTTTTTTTTTTCTTCTCTGCTCAGCCATAATCCAGGCAAAACCTGTACAATAAAATTTGCTTTTGGGCTGAAATCCTGTATGACAGGTTGCAGCCCTGAGCAAAATTTCAGAGATGAGCCACGTAAGCCCTGAAAATCGGAGCTGATCATGATAACAATCACTCTCAAACCTTTAACTCTGCCTGTGCTAGTGTGTGTCACTATAATACAATTTTGTATGTTAAACAACAGATGTCAAACAGAAGAAAGGAAAGAGGCCTTTGCTTTTCTTCTGTTGTGGACCTTGTTCTTCCAAAGCAGCCATTTTTTCAGTTGCCATGACAGTGTTAATAGGAGTTTATCATTTTCCCATGCCTGCTGCATACTAATGAGGGATCAATTCATGAATGTTATCTGTAAGGCTAAGAAGGGTCCAGCACCACAGTCTCTGCGGTATTTAGCACTCGGAATGGCACCTCCGTCCCCAGCCCCGCGGTCACAGCGCAGTTTTCCAGGGAGCAGAGTTTCTGCTGTTCACCTTTTATCCATCGCGGGATGGGGATATGCAGCAGACAGAGCTAACGACCCAGTGTAGCAACCAAAAAGTTTGACTTGCTATTTCCTGGTTTGTCCCAGGGAAAAGTGGCTGTGAAATATTCACAGAGATAAGGGAATTGCCTCAGCTGTGTCATGGGGAAAGCAGAGATTTCTGTGAATTTGATTTAACTCTGGCACCTGGAAACTTTTTATTTGAGTACTTTGGTTTAGGCAGTTGGTGAAGAGGCAAATTACACCTGGTGCAGGAAAGTGCTGGAGCCTCAGAGCCCTCCTGTCAGCAGCATGTTGTGTGCAGTGGGACTGATCCTGCTCCCACCACCCATTTTCCTCAGCTCCCAGTGGTGAAAATAGATGAAGAAACTGAGATTAGGAACTGATTGGAGAACTGGTAGAGGCATGATTGAAGCCGTGCAAAACAGTTTTACTCTAGAAGTTGAAGAAAATATTGTAAGTTTCACGGTAGAAAATACAGTACAGCATCATACGCTGGAAGAACTTGGTCCCAGCCATAGAGGTTTTTCCTACTCATCAGTTCACCAGCTGCACTGGGAAATATGGTTTTGAATCAGTGATTATTCATATTTATTTTTTCATTTGTTATAGGTAGCAAGTGAGAGCCAAACAAGGTCTTATTTGAGCTATATAAGACTTTCCAGAGACATGATATATCGTCACACTTATAATACCATTGACTCCTGTATGTAAATCTTTCAGCTGCTTTCTTTGTTCTGCTTTTTGGGTTTGTTTAGCTACTATAAAAGGCCAAAGAAATGAGGGGAGAGAGTTTTCCCCTTTTCTCCACCCCAATAATAAAAATAATAAAAATAAAGTATAACAAAATATAACAAAATAAAAAATAACAATAATGAAAAAAAAAAACCTCTGCAAGCATTTTGGGCTTTTTTTCTTTTTTGTTCTTTTTTTTTTTTTTTAATTTGCAGTTGTTCTTTTATCATTATCTTCAGGAAGCAGCATTACCATGTTGCAGATAAGAGGCACATCCAGATGTGCATATCAAAGGATGAACAACTACTTATTAAGAAAAACTTCTTTTACTCTGGGCAAGGTTCAAAGGAATAGTAAAGTCCATGGCATAAGCGACAAAACTGTCTGGCAATTCTGTGCATTGTCAACCTAATGCACAGAACTGGGGGAGAAAACACTTTTGTCAAAAAGAAATGGTGGCGAAATGCACGTAGGAAGACAAAAAGGCACTCAGCTTAAGGGGCAAACAGCCTTCTGAGCATTGACAATATAACCCATTCCTTTAATTCTTGTGCAATAAAATTTTTTTTTTTTTTAAACAGTTGTTGAAATATGGGAGGTTTTTCTGTAATCTGTTTTTAACAAAAAGTTCCCAAAGTATTTGAAGTTTTTCATGGCTATATCAAAAGATTTGTGTTGTACCCACGTTGCCTATTCAGAAAATGGATTTTTTGGGGGTGGAAGACAGATTAGGACAGACTCGTGTGTTCCTGTTTCTATATTGCTGAGCAATGTATGGGGTTGCAGTGAATGTACAGCAATATGTTGATGTGTTACTTATCATCTTCAAAACTATTATCTTTAAAACTAAAGGAGAAGTAAGTTTAGTTGGATGTATAACTGTGCAGCTCTGTAATCGTGGCATAATTCAGAATTTGGATCTGGACTTGAAGTCATCTTAAGCAGGATGATTCCTTCTCTAGCTGTTATGAGTACAGTCCCTCAGACCTCCCTGACTGCCTTGCTGAACAAGTACAGCAGAGAGACAAGCTGATGTTAAATGGTTTTACTGGTAAACTGGCTACAAACACAATTTTTCCCTTTTTTGCTTTCTCATATAAAGCCAGTATAAATCAGCCAGTGAAACCTCCTTTCTTTGCGGATGCTTATCACAGAACATTAGCGGGGCAGAAGAAGATTTAATGCAGTAAGTGCTGTTCCTTCTAATTCAGCTCTAGGATTTGACCACTAGCATGGTGCTGTATGTAGCACACTCCAAGCTAACCTGGAGCAAAAGTACCAGCATCACCTTTTGTGCATGTTCAGTGGTAGAGCCAGGGGTTTAGATCTGCTGAAGTGGGTGGAAATCAGCTTTTTTCCCCTTCTGTTTCACTGCACTCTCCCACCAGATGTTGGGAAGACATGTGCAAGGAGGGCTTGTACTTTCGTAGGTGGAATCACTGCTTTCAGATAGTCCTGTGCCAGTGCAATAGCTGGACTCTAAATATCTGAAATTATATGTCACTATAGGACTTGATGCATGTAAAAATGCTGCTGAGGTTCAGGAGTCCAAGATATGCTTTTGGGGAGGAAATGTGTGTTGAGATGAGCAGGGTGCACTCAGGACTCTTTTTGCCAAATGTCGGGTGAAATTCAGTTGCAAGAATTTTCATAATTATCTGAAAGGCCTTTTCATAGATTGATTGTTCATAATCAATCCTTCACTGTGAGTAAACTGAAATAAAATCATACCCAGGTTCACATCCTGGCAACGACACAAAATATGATAGTTTAGCAGCTGGCATAATTATTCCAAGCTTTTGAGCTTTTTTTCATTTTTATCTATGTTGAAAATATGAGATTGCATAATGCACTACAGTTTATATAACAGCCACACATGTCTTTACATTATAATTTCACATCAGTTTTACCTCAGAGTTTCTAACAGGTCAAGTAACCTTCTGATTTCATTTAAAGTTTCCATTATTCTCTCCTGAAAGGGAAAATCTAGCTCTTGTTTGGACAGCTTTGGTAACTCCAAAGGAAAAATTGGGCATTATAGTGAGTACAAAAGATTCACTTTCCATGCATTAGGCTTTTCAATTGCTTTCTTAATGCAAAGTTGGACAGGAGAGTATAGGCAAGAAAAAAAAAGATCATTTTGTGTCCATGGTCAGATGTCAATATTGACAAAAATAAATGGAATGTAACAATAGATCCTTGCAAAGATGAAGGTCATATGACTAAAATGTCTAACTAGACCTTGCACTATAGCTGTATATTATTGCTGTTTGTGATAAATTGTTAGTTGGTTTTTTTTTTTTCCCCTATTATAAAACATGCAAAAAGAGAGTAAGCCTGGAGTTTTAAAAATAGCCCATTTTAGACAATAATATTGAAAGTGAATCAGAAGTGAAGCACTTAGAGAATTAAAAAAAAAAGGGGGGGGGGGGGGAGGAGGGGAGAAAGTAAGAAAAAAGCCTAAGGAGGTCAAGAGTGTCTCACTGAGGTCTGTGCACATCCCTCCCTACTGCATTTTTGAAAATATCTTTCTTTAAAACTTAGATGATGCAAGCTGCTCCCTCTGCCCAGGGCAGTGGTCTGAATTCCAGTTTGTAAATTGGGTTTAATTAGTGATAGCCTGTAAGCCCATTGTGTCTTTAACTGAGAGTTTTCTTCACTTCAGATTTTCTTGCCCAAGTCAATCCTTTTATGAAATCAGCCTTTGAGATTCTTCTGTTTTTCCCAGTTAACATCATTGTTTTGAATGTAAAAAGCAAAGAAACAATTCAGATGCTGTTCAGCATTGAAGCCTTTTCCCCTAGAGGTATTTCCCAATATGTGGCTGCAAAACACAGCCCTGCACAGCACCATTGAGCTGGCTCATACATGTCTGTGCAGATAACTTCTGGCCACATCGGTAACTTCTGGCCACGTCGGTAGTGACACTGAGAGGAGTGACCAAAAACTAAATGGCAAGCAAAAGCTGCTTTGGTTCACAGAAGTAACAGAAAACTTAATTTGTATTTGAGACCTTTGCTCAGAGACCCTTGAGAATTTTGAAGTGCCATTATTTATGTAGTCTCCAAGCACAATTTCTCTCCTTACTGCAGCGTTTCATGACATTGGTATTCCTACCTCTGCCTTGTTGTTTGAAGGTCTATAATACAGGCATTACTGGTTATCTGAATGCCTGGATATCTCCTCTGAGACTAAAAGATAAACTCTTAGATCCCCATTGTTCCTTGTTCAGAAATATGAACAGATACTCACTGTAAGTCAATTTTTTAAAAAGCACACACAAAAAGACTCCAAGTACTTTAATTTGTAGCTGATTTATAGACCTGATGAAAGCTATTTTCTGGACATCAAATAATTTTTTTAAACAAATGACTCATTTTTTTTATTACCACTACAGTCTGAAAAGTTCCTTGTGTCTTGTCTTGTATGTGGAAAAATTGACCATTCACTTAACTCCAGAAGACAAGGCAGGAGACAAAGGTTTCCTAACCACAGCATTGTCCTTCCAGTGTGCTGAGCAGCCCCACCAAGTTTGTTTCAATTACACTGCCATTTCCTAACTAAATCCAAAATATTTCTTCAAAAGGCTCATCTGGTTTAGGGTCATGATCATAGGTGGAAGGTCAGTTAGTCATTTGCCCAGACATTCACTTCTCACTCAAATAATCTTTCATAAATCTTAAAGGAATGCAACAGTTTATGCCAGAAGAAGCAGGGGAGGCGCATGGCAAGAGAGGGTAAAAGATATGCAGTTCTTCAAATATATGCACAAAGATATGTACAAAATGCATTTCTTCAAATCCAGCATAAGTATCAGTTTTTCCTCTTTGTACCTGTAAAAAAAAAAAAAAAAAAAAAAAAAAAAAGAGGCTGTTTCCCCATCTCCAAAGTGGAAGCAGCTTGCTTGCTCCCAAGCAGCAGAGGCTTCTGCCCAGCCTCGGTGCAGGAGCTGCCAGGAGGCTGAGGTCAATGCGCCTGTATTCACTGGTTATATACGTGCACACATGTATGCATACAGTAATGCTGGGTTTAGCCACTCCGGCCTCTATGTGCCAGCACAGCTGTTGTGGGGATATGCAGAAAAAAAGACTGGGAAAAATCCACCTGAAATTTTGACAAAAACAACATGCCATTGTTTTCTTTTCTGATCAGCTCAGCTCAGTATGTGGAGGCTGTGCATGGCCCAAGCCATGTAAAGGGACCTCTGAACAAAACCTGAGATCCCCAAATGGCCCTGGCAGACCTGGGGTGGCCCTGACAGATGTGACACCGTGTCCCTGCTTCACTGGTGTCCTTAGTGGCCACATCCATCTGGGTACAAGAGGATGCTCTGACCTGCCATCTTCTCCAGTAGCAACTGGACCCCAAAAGCCACTTGAGCAGCGCCGCCAATAACTGCTGGGGAGAGCTGCCTGGTCTCATCCCTGGTGGGAAACTTTCAAGTACTGCCAATTTTAGTGCTATGCCAACAGGCTTTTGTGGAGATCAGACAGATTCATTTCTCTGATTCTGAATATGAATAGTAACACTATGGGAAATTCTTATTCTAAATGCAATCAGTCTGGCTCCTAGACTGCAGTAAGTGAGCCTGGGGCTTATCTGATCCTGGTGTAAATACAATGTGCCTGTCCCAGAAAGCCAACAGGGCTGCAACTGAATGGCAAAAGAAAAGTATGTTAAATAGATAGTAAAATAAACTGTTTATCAGATGCAAAGAGTAGAGGAAGAATTCCCAGTGTGCTGTTAGTTGTGCTGGAAAATGTACAGTAGCTGTCTCAGCACTTCAGTTTTCTCGTGTATCTAGGTTTAATTATATTTTTTCCACGAGAGTGTTTTTCCTCACTTAAAACAGTTTGTGAACTTTCTTAGGTGAAAGCTGTTAGAAAAGATGTCAAGTACTAATACCAATATATCAGTATTGGTTTTGTTTCTTAAAAAAAAATACTGACTTCATAAATCTATAGATTTATGCAGTGAAAACAGAATTTTTAGTGCCTCTAATAAAAAATATATGGGCTGATTCTCCCCTCGTAATTATTGGTAGAGCACAACAAAAGAGTTCTCCACAGCTATTCTGAACATGGGTTTGATGATGAGGTGTGAAATGTTTCAGTGATTTGTTTTGTGTTTGTTCCTTTCATTTCTGGATCACTCATGACAAACAGCAATGTATCAGCAGGACCAGACAATTTACCACTGCATGAGCTAAAAGGTGAAAAAAGTCTATACATTTTATATCCCTTTTGTAGTCACTATACTGCACTAAAGATGACAGTGGGTCACAGTGTTTGTACTCAGCATAGTTGATGTGTTAATATCTTCTTCGGATGATCTCACCCTATTTATTTTAGGGTCCTTAGATAAGGATGACTGTTGTCTGGGCTTTCTTCCATAACAACCCCTTTCCTCACATGATTCAAATAATTACTTTCATATTAAAATAAAAAAACCAAAACCCTCAGCTGAAGCTTTTCCCCCTTCTAAACTGAATGGATTTTTCCTTTGTTTGTATGACAATTTAGAGGGGGAGCATTTTGTGCTTAAACTGCGCATGTGACTGAGTCACATGCCTATCAGCTACAAAAGGAGTTTTGGCATGTTATGTATAAATCACCATTAAGAGAGAAAATAGGAAAGTTTTACGTGACTGGTGTCTCATCCACAGTAATTAACTCATTAGCCATCTCAAACTACTGTAAGACCAAGGTCAAAACAACCAGGCAAAAGAAACTTTTTGGTCATACTCTGGTACCTACTGCCATAGTCTGTTTTGGTATTCGCACTCTCCAGTTCTTGTGGTATAAAGTGAGTCTTTATAAATTTAAAGCCTTTTGTCCTGCTTTATGTATGAAAGGAGACCCGTGTGATCATGTAGTGTCTGTCTCTTTCTGTAGATATTTCTCCTTAAGCAATTCTAGAATTTGTTGCCTGGTCTGACCAAAATTTGATGGGGAGGCAGAAGTCTCAGAGATCATGATGCAGTTCTTGAAAACAGCTGGATATCAGAGAAGGACATCTATATTTCCAGACTGCAGCAAGGGCTGTAACTGTTTGGTCTCTATTGGACTGTAGAGTATGCAACCGCATGACATGCAGGAAACCTTCATTAATTTCATTGCTTGTGTAGCAGAAAAGACTAGAAAGACAAAAAGTTGAGTGAAATGCTGTGGATGCATGTCCCCTTTCAGTTTTGAGCTTACTAAGAAGTCTGCAGCTCACGGCAGCTTGTCTTGGAGGTCCTCTGATGGAGCTCACCCCCGTGAGATGGCTTGGCGTGGGCTGCGATAGCTCCCTCCCACCCCGCTTCATCCTGCGCTCACCTAGCTGCCAGTGCTCATACAACATCACCGTTCTTTTTCCCAAGAGTAGGTAGAATTCTTCAAGCAGAAGCTCATAGAGAGTCTGTGCAAATCACCTCTACGAGGAGCGCATGACCGAGGGCACCATGAGCCCTTGGTGCCTGCAGAGCGGGCAGAACACGCCGTCACGGCCCCGGCACCAACACCCTGTGGCCTCTTTAACTCTGGAATATGTGGGGCCAGCTGGATTGAAGGCCCTCATGCTGGATCTTCCTGGGCCGTGTTTTATTTTCCATGGGGGCCGCGGGCAGCAGGAGCTGTGCCGCTGTACAGCCGCAGAGGAGACGGCGCTGCTCCAGCGCACGGCGAGGAGGTGAGGTCAGCAGCGGCGATGACCTCACCTCCTCACCATAAACACCAACGCGCCTTGTCTCCACTTAGTTATCTCACTGTAAAATCCCCACCGCACGCTCGCCGGCTGGTTGTAAAAAGACACCTTTGTGTCAGTGAAGACTAAACCTTCGAGGTCCTGATTCAGAAAAGCTTTGAACCATGCCTAGGTCCAGGGCTGTGTGAGCCCTGCAATGGCAGAGATTAAGTGTTCTTCCCAAATTGGACCATAATCATGTTTCCAATGTAAATTATTAATTTTAGCACTGCTTTCCCTAAACATTCTGTGATTCTCTTTTATATCAAGAGCTGCTCTTTCTGTAAGACTTCCCCCAGCAGGCAAATCTCTTACAGGGGGCAAAAACACGAGGGCACAAAGACAACCAAGTAAAACTACAATTAATTTTTTTTTTCTTAATTTGAAACAAATATTGGGGTTTGTTACCAGCCCTCCATCCACCAAAGATACATGAGCCCTTTCACCTCCTGCCACAGAAAACCGAAAAAAGCAGCAAGTTACTGCAATAGCTTGGCAACCTTTATTTAATCCATTTGTATTTTACACTAGAGTTAAAAAGAACTGCTCTGGCTTTTTTAGACTCATCAGGTTTGCTGTCTCTGCTTCAGCCAAGCGTCTCCATCAGTGTACGCTTGCCTTTGTGTGTGTGGGGAGAGGTCTGAGGGGTGTTACTCTTCCAGATGGAGAGAGGACGGTCTCAGCCAGGTGCCCTGATGTGCATTCCCTTCCCTTTGCAGCAGAGACGCTGAAGCTGGGTGTTGTCATTGAGCTGTAAAAACAGGAGTCTGCAGGAGGAGGAAATGGGCACGTAAACCATCCCCTACAAAAGGTGACATCCCTGAGATTATTCTGGTTTTAAGAGGCTTTTTAATTTGTTGATAGGTGAAACACACAACTTTTGTGCAAAGGTTCTGACAAATCTTTTTATGCTAAGTGGCACTGAATGTGCGGGGGGGGGGAAGGTTTTCCATGGGTGTGAAAAGTGTTTGCAACCGACGGAGCTGCACTGACCTGTGTTGGCTGAGGATGGGATCTCCGCTGGAGAGACAAGCAAAGCAGAGCTTGGCCTCCGAATAGCTTTGACAAAATAGGTTTTTCTTCAGTATCATGTCCTATCAGAAAGGTAGGCTTCTCTTTTCATGACATGTCAATAATGTTGGAGCAAGGTGGAATCAGGAGGTGAAGGTGAAAAATAATGAGTATGTGTTAACCCAAGAAGCCCCTCTCAGTGTCTGCACAATTTCCACTTGCGATGAGTTTGCTCCAACACTTAGGGCTGTAATTCATTGCCGGTGGTGTGACACAGACTGGTTGTGCGTCATCCCCAGTGGGAACTGCAGGAGACAGCACACCCCTTGAGAACTGTAATGTTTCCTTAAAACTTGGGGGACAGTGTCCACCCTTCTAGGCTTTGAAAGTGGAGCTAAAGCATGCTCCTTTGTGGGGGATGGAATCCAGTGACCCAGTACAGGTGCAACCACCCAGCATTCCCACGTATTGCCACCAGCCAGCCTCGAATTTGCCAGGTCAATCTGAGTTGCACATTGATCTAGACCTGCTAATGCATATTTTGAATCTCCTGGCTTCACAGTTTCGGTCCTAAGGCTTCATTGCATGGACTCCTTTCTTTTGGGTCAGTATGAAACTCCTGCTTGCATTTAGTGCATCAGCGAGAAGCAGCTTGACTTTGTGTTCCCGGGCAGTTTATAAAGGACGTCTCACTTAAATTGTTGTTTATAGCTATAACCGAAAGGCACTTCCTATCATGCTTCATTTTAAATGCAGCTCTGATGCTTGCTGGTCATAAAATACAAACTAGTGCCTGCAGTTGAAAAAGCGAGTAAAGCACATAAGTGATTCTGGGATTTTCTTGTTTCCATTAAAAATGCCCGATGTCCTGTATTTGCATGGTTGCTAACATGATTTAGGTCCGGCCCACTAAACTCTTTTCAGGATACTGTAGGTCTAATTATACGATTTTTCCAAAGAGGAACACCAGCTTTTTCCCTTTCTCTGGCACAGAAACGCTCCCGCTGTGAACCCGCAGCCAGGCTCAGCGTCCCAGCGGGGTGCGGGGGGGCACTTCCAGCCCGCTTCCTTCGGCAGCCGGGGAGCAGGGGGTCCCCGGGCTTCCCCGCCTCACCTCGGGCACTGCCTCTTTGGCGTTTGCCAGCTTGCAGCCACACCTGCTCCAGGCCACTAAACTCTTTTATGAGAAAAACGCCTTAATACCTTCCAGTAAAAATCATTGCCGAGGTTCCCACCCCCCCACGCCTCCCTTTCCGCTCCACATCTCCCCTCCCAGCCCAGTTCCCCACTAGCCTGAACAATCCCATCTCTGGCTTTTATACATTTGGTATAAACATTTCCTGAAGCCCATAAACACCTTTGTCATTTATCAGTGCAGTGAAAGATGTTTATTACCTAAATACGAAAACTCTGATGGGATTAGCTCCGATCCCACAGCCCGATCCTGCTCGGTGATGCTCCCCAACGGAGGGCCAGATCTGGGGCCAGGTTTCCATTTGGAATACAGAGGCCCCCGCTTTTTTAATTACTCATAGCGATGATTGCAACTTCCAGTGTTAAACGGTGAGCACTGTCTGCCCAAAGCTCATTTTACAGCGGTTCTGGTATGTAACAAATTGAAGGAGGGAAAAGAAAAGGGTCGGAGCGGTGGGGGAGGAAGAGGAGATCTATAACTGGCATGTTAATAAAACTCCAGTTTGTCACTTCAGCAGCACACCCTGAGTGTAATAACTAAGCTTCCTTTCTATACCCCCTATGAGTTCCTTTGTATTGACAGATGCCATTTGTTCATTTACGACGTGATAATAAAAACCTTCAGGTTTACTGAATGTTGTTCTTTTCCTCCCCTGACACTGGGGCACCAAATGGTTTGTACTGCACTCAGCAGGCACTTTTCATTAAAGATCATGGCATGGAAATGAACTGTATTTGAAAACCATTTAGCAGCAAAAGTGCTGGTATTGAATAGGCGGCGTATAAACCTTCCCTAGCTAGGAAGCGGTTTCCCGGGTGCCTCCGCACACCCTAGCACACATTTGCACATACATGCTGAAATAAGGGGTGGCTTTACGTTCAGGCAGCGCTGCTGCATTTCAGAGTCCAAGTGCTCAGGATCCTGTAGCAATGATTTTACATTGGTATCAGTTTTCTGTGGTTTTTTTTTTTTTTCCCCAAATCTCTATCTGATTTCAAACGGCTGAAAAATATTTCTTTTGGCTTATCTATACTGCTTTAAACTTGTGATTTCAAATGTTTCCAGAAGTTTTCACACACATGTAAATTAAGCCAAAACTGTAAATTTGGATGGCTGAAAACTTTGAATTGATAATTAAGCCTTTATTCAGGAATGCTTGTAAACATCAGCTCAAATGATATTTTTCAGTGCTAGTCAAAATTCAGGCTTACAGCACCTACAAATGTGACTCAATTTTCAAAGGCACCAAATTCTTAGAATTCCCATTGACCTGATAAAAAATAGAAATGCCTAGCACTAGGTTAGACGCACCTTTGCAAATGATGCCCATAAGTTTGCAGTGCTTTATCCAAAATGTAACACTATAAAATGTCTAAAAAAGTGCAACAGAAAAGCAAAGGAATGAACATCAGTTGTTCAACACATTTTAATTTTTTATGTGTATCCTGAGTGAAAAATACTATTTTTCTCTCTCACTCTGTAGAGGAGTCAGTTGTAAGTGTAATAGCTGGCTGTATGTTTTGCTGTGAGTAGTAAATTTAAGGTTATTATAACTAGTAATACATAGCAATATTCTGTATTAATTAATCATAATTAAGCCCCAAAAGTGATTATTAAAGCAAAAATAATTTGGTCAAACAGGAACACAGCCACATACTGTACTCTGTAAGGACTCACAGAGTGCTCTCCACATCCTTCCCAAGGCAAAATTATAGCAACACAACACAAGCTTCTGCGATGCTGCAATATGACAACATTAGTCTCTTTTTTATTATTATTATTTTAATCCCTCATATTTCACTGTATTTGGCAAAATATCTGTAAAAGAAGCATTTACTAACCATTAAAAAAAAAAAAAAAAGGTAATAATAACTGTTATCATCCTTCCCTGATCATCCAGGAGAGACTTATCACTAACATTATCACTTGTTGCCGAACAAGTACAGAGATGTTAGCCCGGATGATGAAATAGTTTAATCATGGGGAAACAATTTGCAGTGAACAGATCTCAGCTGGTTCCCCTTTCATCTACTCTCAGTTACTAAGTGACTTCTGAAAATCTGTTTTGGAGCTGTAATAAAATTCGTTCTATGGTCTCGCACGCACACACCAAATGGTTTGCCTGATTCAGAAGTGTTACAATCATCTGGAACAAAGAGAGAATTCATAAGTTTTGCAGGGGCATATTTTGGCTTTTTGAATGGCATAAAGATAATATTTGTCTTCTAAAAAGAGGGAAAAAAAAGAGGCTCGTTGCTTCTGATTCCTTCTGAAAGAAAAAACAAAACAACATTGTGGTCAAGTTAGACAAATTGTTTCTAAGATAAATCAACTTCAAATTTAAAGTGGCATTAAAACCTCAATATTCAAAATACATGAACTGTCACAGTAGCATTATTAATTCTGTATCCAGGCATGTCTTCTGGAGTCTATTCTCCATATTAAATAAACACAATTTTTGATCTACAGAAATTCTGAATAGTCACATTCCTAGAACTCCAGGAAGAGAAGGAATTTCTGGTATTAGCATAGGTAAAAGCTTCTGTGAAATCTCTTCCCAGTCTGAAGTCTGTGGGATTCTTCACCATTATTTTGAGTCTGTATTTTTGTCCTTGTGCTCTTGGAGCAAATCTCGTGCCAAGACATCTTCTGACTCGAAGGGACAAAATATTCTGTCGTAACATTTGGATTTCAGATTAAAGTTCTTTGTTTGAAGTATGTAAGTAACTTTAGTAACTTTCTTGCTTAAGCCCCTTGCTGAATTGGTAATAATGCAGGAACATCACGCTGACTTCAGATGACCAGAAACCGCTTCTCTTGCTTTAGAATTGAAGTTTCCCTTGGACTTCATGTGTCTGCAGCCCTGGAGTTATCATAGTTACATCCATTGGACATGTGGTGTTGAACTCTATTTCTGTCTTCTCAGGTGATATTGAGAGAAAAATGCCACAACACTATTTTTATTTAATATTTTTCTATGTTATGCATTATTCGGATCTCAACTTGTAACTCAACAGCCTGTGCATGAACTTCAGTCTTGGTACATGGCTTGAAACCCATGGAGTTTGGCTAAGTGCATTGGAAATGTAGATAAAGGTGCAGATGAAATGAGTAAATGGAGGATGTGCTCATGGATTATGTATCAGTAGGTAGACTTGTGTTTGGTTTCATTGTTTCTTAACTATTGTCTTTCCTGAAAGCCACCAACCCCGATTAGCTGCATTGAAACAGCTGCATGGTGGGCTCTGATGCCCTTACTCATGTTGAATACAACTTTATGTCAGAAGCAACCCTGTTGAATTAAGTCTTTTTTGGTTTGTTTATTTACAGAGAGAGTAAATTAGGATTTCTTATCTTTTTCATTTTTTGTGAAAGCTTATGAAACCTGCGTTTGACTGGTTATAATCAGCTTCCAGACTCAATTCAGGAGATTATAGATGCAGAGCCCAGATTTATCTCTAGATTTACAAAAGCCACATGATCATATAACCCATATTATGTGTGTTCTCGCTGTCTGTGTAGTTATGGTTTTGACTATTAGAAGACAACAGGTATAGTTATTCAATAGCCCCTTTTGCTTAGTGTGCCCACAAATAGACAATTACTTGTCAGCATGTTTTTGCTAGAATATAAATAATTTCAACTTAGTTGGAAGTGTCTATCTTCTAATTTGCTGCCTGAGCATGCCTGTTTCTTAGACTTTGATTAGACCCGCAATATATAAAAATGTCTTTTTAATACATCTTAAGAAAGTGTTCTACTATGGTCTTTAAACCCCTGTACATCCAAATATAAGAAATGGAAATAAGTCTAGTATTTTTCATATTATCTCACCTCTTCCTCTTGCACAAAAATTACTTTTGCTGAGAGACAGATAACATCTCTGTCTAAGCACAAAGCGCTGGGGTTATTCAAAGGGTTCCTCACTCTTCTCAGGCTCAACTGCTCCTCAGTGTAACGTGGGCCGTTATTGTGGTCATGCAATAACCAAACAGAGAAAGTGTTTGGCTCACCCTGAAAGAGGAACTAGTAGAAGCCTATCTACATCAAATCACAGATACAGCCGTGCAGGTAGGGCTGATGTACGAAGGAAAGCAAAAGGAAACTTCTAATTCTTGCAAGCAAAAGCGAGGAAGTTCAGTTGGGTCAGGATGTCTCTCCATCGTTGGCATGTCAGATTGTGTCTGAGTTACATCACTCCCTGAGAGATTTATTGTTTACTGCTTACAAAGAAGACATGTAAGATTCAAATGCCCAACCTCCAGCCAGCAAGCGATGGTGTAGAAGCCAGCCCTGATGTGTGGGGTGAGGACAGAAGGTAAGAGGTTAGACTGGTGATGGTCAGTGGCTGGTTGGTTTATAAGAACGTTGTTTTCTATCAGCTAAAGCAGTATGGCTGCCTTTACCCCCCACCCCACACCTCTTCTGTCTTTACTCACTCTGCTCCCAATTTTGAAATCCCACACCATGAACCTCCCTGTGTGATGATTTGGACAGTTTGCAGCACGACGCAGGGCATCTCCAGTCCATGATTCACTCTTGCAGCTGTGTTAAACAGAAACAGCCAAGGACTGACTGCTGAGCAGGAAGGTATAATCTAACTACCAGTCTACACGAGCTGCTGTTAAAATCCATGATTTGTTCCCTCTCTGTGATTCACTCACTGTGGCACAGGAGTCGGTGAGCACAGGATCTATACAGGGCATGGAAAGGGTGTGCATGGCAAGATGGGGACCTCTTATAGACTTCTGACAACAATTTGTCCATCAGATATCATAGAATCGTAGAATGGCCGGAGTTGAAAAGGACCTTAAAGATCATCTAGTTTCAACCCCCCTGCTCTGGGCAGGGTTGCCAACCACTAGAGCAGGCTGCCTGGGGCCCCATCCAGCCTGGCCTTGAATGCCTGCAGGGATGGGGCATCCACAGCTTCTCTGGGCAACCTGTTCCAGTGCCTCAACCACCCTCTGCGTGAAAAATTTCTGCCCAATATCCAACCTAAATCTCCCCTCTCTTAGTTTAAAACCATTCCCCCTCATCCTGTCACTATCGACCCCTGTAAACAGTCGCTCCCCCTCCTGTTTGTAGGCTCCCTTCAAGTACTGGCAGGCCGCAATGAGGTGTCCCCGGAGCCTTCTCTTCTCCAAGCTGAACAAGCCCAGTTCCCTCAACCTTTCTTCATAGGAGAGGTGCTCCAGCCCTCTGATCATCTTTGTGGCCCTCCTCTGGACCTGTTCCAAGAGCTCCACATCTTTCTTGTGCTAAACTACATCTCCGTGTAGTTTACACAGCTCTCGAGACACAGCCGTTAATGAAAATCTCACAAACACTAATTTGGCCGGGGACAGCTGTACAGAGGGCAGTGTATTAGCAGAGGACCCTGCAGCCCACACTCAGGTTCTCCCTCAACTGCAAACTCCCTGGGCAACCTTGAGCAACCTAGCTGCTCTCTCTTTGCCTCAGTTTCACCCTTTATGCAGGGAAATGTGCAGATTTAAATGTTTCCCAATGTAAGCATGATGTTATGACATATCATATTCGGATACTCTGTAATAGGGACCATATAAATTCCATAGGTACTTTATCTGATCCAGCACTCATGAGTCTGCCTGTCTGAAAGCTGCTGCTCTTGATAAGAAAACACTCCTGCTCTTGAAATTCCTTTTTGAGAAATGAGTAAGGAAGGTCTCCATCATGTTCTGGTGAGCAGGTGCCTGGGCTGTAGCAGATATAATGGTCACATGCCGTGTCCTAGCCCAGTGCTGGCACTTTGTTGGGTGACAGTCTCTGCAGATGTACATTGTGAACCCTGGAGAAGCGGTGGGTGGTTTGGCAGGCACCTTCTGCCACCTTTCTGCAATGCTAAGGTGGCCCTGGAGCCCAGACCGTTGTGGCATCTCTTTTCAATAAAATATGCAAGAATTTTAAGTTACTGTTCTCATGCGTTTGGTTTCTTATATTTTTTTTCTAAACAGCAAAATAATGTAAATTTAATTAGCATCAACCCATTTGAAAATTAAACTTTTTATGTATTTAAATATGCATTAAAGGTCTTGATTTTACCCATTTATTAATGAAGTTATTTTCATTAAATTTTATCTATCTAGAGCAGTTTTGCACCAAGTTGTAGTAGTCTGTTGCAATACCCTCTGAAGATCTTTGTTCATTCTGGGGTGACAGCTGACTCTTAATTCTCATATGGTGCTCTATTATTTATCTTCCGGTGTCAAAGTAGCCAAAAGAACTCCAGAACACACACATATATTACTCTATGTGCAAACAAAAAGAGGTTTCCAGGTTACAAATACCAGTGGCACTACTGGAAGCGTCTCAGCTAGGCAGACATCATGACAGTGTCCATGCAAATCCTTGGAGAAATGCCATTAGTGCTACTTCGGTGAGCTCAAAGACTCGGCAGTGCTAATGCTGTCTGTGCACGTGAGCTTCTGATCCCATGGCAGCAAAGTCAGAGAGACTTGCAATTTTTGTGTGTTTGTTACCAAATTATCACCTTTCCTCTCTGCTTTTTCATTTCATCTTCTTACAGTCAATCTGACAAGCTTAATTTAAATAACGCGTTTATTACTTCAGCAGTTCACAAGAAACATGACTTGTCTAGTTCTGTTTATAGAGCATGTAATCATTAGAATAAAATAACAACAAAGATCAAAACAGTCAAATCACCAGCTGTATTTAAAACTGACCTCAAGTCTTTCCTGTAACAGAAATACCACTGTGAATGCTTCTGAAGCTTTTGGGACCTAAACTACTGTATTCTCCATTTTTAACAATATACATCATTATCTTTTGTTATGGTGGGTTTTGCTGTGTGCATTTATTTATATTTTGTTGCTATGGTAGTTGCTTCTGGTTTTGAAAGGTAGGGATGTATTATCAGTCAACTGAAATCAGATTAATTGAGCTCCTTCTGATATAAAGATCTCAAATCAATATAGTGTTCACCTTGTAAAATGCACTTTTTTTTTTTTTTTTTAATGCCTCCTGAGATCAGATGCATTAAAATCCACGTGGAACTAACTTTTCTTTCTCTTCTCACCCCCACACTTCCCCATATGTGGTTCTGATTTTCCCCTCAGGGTACCTATGGGAGGTCTGGAAAAATCTTGGGAGCTTTCAAAGAATGTTAATATGTGTAACACTGCATTTTTAGTTTTAAATAAAATATGTAAAGATTTTTTCTTTTTTAGGATAAACAAGTACAGCTGCTAGTTAAAAACTATTTGTAAGAAAAAGTTCCTTCTTACCATAAAAAAAAGCTTCATAGCATTTAATTGTATCTCACAGCATTTGGCACCCACAGTATTAAGCATTTACAGTTCCTTGTAAAATGTCTGGGCAACACTGGCTTTTAATTCTCCTGAGTTGTTATTTTTTTCCCCCTCTTGATAAGAAATTTCTACCTAATGGTCCAGTACAGCGTTTGCTATTCGATCCTTAAGCATTTTGTTTGCCTAAGAGCAGAATCTGGTCGCTGGTATCTATGCTGATCTTTACAAACCTAGTCTCTCTGCTGCGATACTTACTGTGAGTACTGTGATTGCAATCACAACTGGGAGCAGGGCTTTCTGCTACAATAATCCTACAGATAACAAGCACAAGCATTTATAAGATCAAACTCTCCAGCTCAAGCACACGCACTGGCAAGAAGACCCGAGCACCTTGGGGTAGATGGCAATTTTGTGGTGGCGATCAACACGCATTAAGCTATTGGTTATAGCTGCACTCCCTCGTTTTACCCCCGCTTGAAAAGTTAGCTAGTCAGTGCTTCAGATAAAGACTGTGAAATTTGATCACTGGAACTAAAATGGATGGCTTAGCTGCCTAATCTCCTCCATCCCGTTATCATCAGCTCCCAATCCCCTCCCCACACCATCTTCAAAATTGGGAAATAGCCCCAGACTTATGGGAATATTCTGCTGAGTTAAAGTAAACAGTTCTCTGAGACTGTGTGGCCTCAGCCACAGGTGGACCTGATGATGAGACCCAAACAGGGAAAATTCACTTTTGGAGAGATTATAGCACGTTTGTCTGTCCGATCAGCTTGTTAAAGTTGATAACTGATTGTGTGGATAGTAATAGTATCTGAAAAGATCTGATAATGTATTCCTAACTTGTATGATCTGTCTTTATTCCAGCAAATTACCTCTGAAGACTAAATCCTCACAGACAAGGTATGTGTTTACAGTAAGAAGTTTAGCACATGGCAGGAGAATTACATCTCTCTCATCAACACAGTTCACCCGTCAGCACAGTACACAGACAGGGTGAGAAGACGTGTTTAAAAGTTTGAATGAGCTGCAATGGAGATCAGTTGTGTTTTGTTTTGTTTTTCCCCAAGAGACACTATTTCTCCATAAGTGCAAATTAAGTTCATTTTTCTACACTGTCGCAGGATTGGTCACTGTTCCCTTCCCTGTGGATACACAGACTTGAGGTGAGGAAGCAATCCCAGCCGTGTTTCTTTTGTGCTGGGTTTGTGAACTTCACTGGAAGGGGTTGTGTGCTGGCTCCCATAACTCATGCCTCTTCCACAGCAGACTCTTACCAGCTTTGCTAAATGCACATGGGCTTGCTGTCTTGTCCGTGCATCTGTTTCGTTAATGGAAGATCTTTTACCAGAATCACTGAATGAGAAGAAAAAATAATAAGATTACTACTGTCCATTTTAGATCCATAGACCTTACTGAGCTTCACAAAGGGGGAAGACAGTTATCTATGTTTTCTTGATAGCAATTGTAAAGTACAACTTTACTATGAGGTGTTTATTCCATGCTGCAGGACCACATAGGCACTCCCATAATATCCTAGATTTCAACTGTATTAGGTGCTGTAAGTAATTCTAGCAAAAAAAAAAAAGGTGCTTCCTTTTCCAAATTGCTTCAATCTCTATGTGAGAAAAAATAACAAAGTGGGGCGGAAAGAAAATGGATTGGGTTAATGGTCTGAATCTCTGGAAGTTTCAGCAATATATGTTTATTATTAGGTTTTAACTGGACACCTTACTGGGCATGTTGATAAAATATCCCCCTCTACATTCTGTACTAATGCATTTCCAGAAGATAGGAGCTGCTGCTAATTAAGCCAGTTGCGATTATCTGAGTGTTATACAGGAATGTTATTCTTGCCAGTTTGCCTCTGGTCTGTCAGATTTGGGCTTCTGCTTCTGGCTGGGAGCAATGTCTGTGCTCTGGGCAACAGGGAAAATCTCCCAGGTGTAGGTGTAATGTTGTGTGAGGGACTGGGGACTTGGCTCTGGTCTTCACAATGTGGCAAAAGGATTGCTGTGAGAGTGAGTAAATGATGGTCTATTTTATTCTGTGAATATTCAACATTATATCTTTATTTAATTTCAAATCAAATGTCCTCTATCCAAAAAGAGAGGAATGTCCAACCCTGGATTCCCATCCCCCTTACACAACCAAGGACATATATAAAACTTAAGGGCAAATGTTCCATAAAACACCGCCCAACCCTTTGCAAATTCCCTGCATAACTCTCACATGCATCCTCTAACTTTAGTCCATCCCTACTCCAAAGTTGTAATTTGCCCTCCAGTCCTTTTTCCCCCCTCTCTTTTTTTACAATCTTTGAGGCGGCAATTAGCTCAGGAGATGCACTTAGAGCTTTGCTTCAATTACAGATCCCTCTGTCTCAAGCTATATGCGCTGCTGTTTTATGCTAATTTGAACGTCCTTTTGCATGAAACATCAGTCTGAATTCTCTAATTGTTCCCTCCTTATCTGAGATTTGTCTCATGCTTTCCACCCATGGGTGTGGTGATCTACATCCCACATAGTCCCCTCTTTTTCCTGGGCAGAGGTTTTGTTAAAGAAAATCCCTTGAGGCAGAATCACTAATACTAAAGGAAAAAATAGCAGTATTAGTGCTGACCATCAATACAGTCCTTTTCTCTCTCCATAGATCTCACAAAGCTTTACAAAGAAGAGTAGGTGCTGTCATCTGTGCATTGTACAGGTACATAAACTGAGGCAAAGAGCAGAAAGTTACATCTGATAGATCTGGACAAAGACAATCTGATATGGAGCCATAGAGGTTTGGAGTATTTAATGGGTTTGAGGACATTGTGCCTCATTTTTCCCTAAATTATTGTAAGAGAGTGATATAGCTGAGCTACAAGGGTTATCATGATTTTTCTTTCTCCTGCATGTCCTTCAGTTTTTTAAATAGATGCAGGCGATAACTTGAAGTAAATGTTACCCATGCTGTGAACCTCAACACTTCTGTCTCCAGTTTAACTCTATCAGTGCTTCCCATCCCAGCCTCCAAAGGTATCCCTTCTTTCTTTCCATTAAAACACTTTGGTACAGAATCAGATGTAAGTAGTGTGTTAGGGGAGAAATGTTAGGTTGGGGTACCAGGGTACCAGATGTTGGGGTACCAACTGCAAGAAGCAGCACAAGATGCCCTTGAGAATTTAAAGGAAGCAAACACTGAGTGTCTTCATGCCAGCTGTCCTGGCTGAAAAATGACACTGGACTTAATGGCTGCAAGGACACAAAATTGTGTATGACACTTTCATTCCTGGTCTTACTCTTCACCCCCCAAATTTCTGCTGCTGTGTATTAAGCATCCCCCTTGTGAAGTTAAAGTAGCTCATAAAAGTGTTAAGTAAAAAGTCAAAACTTACATGGGAACTGTTACATTTTCTCTGTGTGGCCATAATGAGGTTATTTACGGTACATGTAGGAAAGATTAAAGGTTTTCATAATAAAGGAAAGCAAGAGCTCAAGAATTGGGTGCCTTCTAACAGCACTGACTCTCAAGATGGGATAAATCACCCCAGCAACCATTAAAACTTCAAGAAGATTGCTTGTAAACCTCCAAGCAATGCCAATAAAGCATATTCCTTGCCATATAGCAGTCCATATGGTGGAGCTCAGCAGTTTTTCAGAACTAAGGGCTATTCACAATTTAACCCTACTGTCTTCTTCCTTAGAGGGCATAGTGCCAAGGAGCCACTATCAAATCAATGCAATCTTTAAATGTGGGAGGGCAGGGAACAGGGAGGGCAGACTCTGGAGAAGTGAACTTACCAGGCAGCGAGCTTCTCAGGAGCATGGAGATGGGTTGGACTCCTGTGCTTAAGAACTCAAACCCCATTTTTCATTCTGCTGCTTCTTGGGGGTTCTCCCATCATAACACAATGTTAGAGAAACATTTTTATGGGCTCTCAGGAAGTTAGGAAAATATTTCAAGGCCCCTCAAGGTTCTGGTTCATTTGCATTTTAAAAAGTCAAGTCTGCCCATCCCTTCCACTCTGAAAGGCCAAGGTAGTGAAAACTGCAATAAATCACGATGTAAGCTTGCATGTGGCTTAACATCAGCAACTGTATGGAACAAAGCCAGAAATGCCTCCTTGAGTTTTACACCAGAAAAAAGCCCCAGACCAAAGATACTGTTTCTTTTATACTTTTTTTTTTTTTTTTTAGTGATTTTTTTTTTTTTCTTCCCCATCTTCTTTTCAGGAAAATCAAACCTACATGTAGAGCTGTGACCCTGCTGGCCCAGGCTGTATGAGGCAAGTGGTGTAGGAGTTAATGTGGGCCAGCACTGGCCCAAGAGTAATTCCCAAGGATGGATCCTCTCTGGGCCAAGTTCTGCAGCTTGACCCAGTAGAATTCACTTTTGTTTCATTTATTTTTCAAGCCTTACTCAAGAGAAGCTACTGAGTCCAATCTTTGTGTTAGTTCTTAAGCTTGATTTAAGAGAGTAGAGCAAATTTATGAAGAGTCCTAATTCTGCAGACTGGAGGCTCCCCATGGCGATGTTCAGTGAGCTCCTGGGGAATTCTGGTGATGGACTCATTTCCCACAACGACAGCTTGACTCTTACCAGGGGATTTCTAGTGTTGTTATATAATAAATAACAAAGATAATACAAATAAGGAAAACCTACTGCTCTTCAAATAATTCAGATTTAAGCAAATGTTCAGCTTTCAGAAAATATTGTTTTTTCCCAACAATATTATAAGATATTTCTGTGAGGGAAAGGAAGTCAATCTAAATCTCTTGTAAAGACATTAACGTTGGTCACTTGGGTGAATCAGTGGGATATTAATTGTAATTCTATTGGTTTTTATAGAGTTATTCTAAAGCTGTACTGGAGTCATTGTCTTATTCAGTTGACATCAGTGGACATCTTTGTCCAACAACTGTGGTGCATGCATGGACTGGGATTTAACAATAGAAGGAGATGGATCCAAATGCCTGTCTGTACAAACTAGACTATTGCAGTCTCCTGTGCAATCTTCAGATACCTTAGTGATAGGACTACCTGCAGACCTAACTTTAAAAAGTAATGAGTATTCAAATCCTCTGGTAAAATCAAGGAAAGCTTTAGATGTTTAACACCTCTGAAAATCAGGTGATAACATCATAGGCTGCTCAAGCCAGAATCCTGAATCTTCCTTTTAGGAAAAGAAAGAAATATCAGTGCCAAAACTCTTCAGGTGTTTCTCTCACAGGCAACTTGGGGACCAGCACCCACACTCAGACGCGAGTGCTGTGATTGCATCTGATCCAGAGATGCTCATGGTTGAGGAGGGTTAGCTGGGAATGAGCCTCCCAAGCAATCTGAGTCAAGCGGGAGCACGGAGGATGCAGAGAGCAATAGTCGTGAAACTCCATCAAATGCTCAGACATGGTGCTCTTGCCATTGCTTGCATCAGTCTAGGAAATACTAGTCCAACAGTCAGCATATACATTGGGAGAGAGTTTCCTGTCTGGGGACACCAAATTACATTTTGCGCATAGCCAAAATGTATTTTCTTTGTCTGTGAGAAGGTCAAAAGCACTAAACAGTCAGACCTACAGTCAGACCAAAGCAGGGGAAGTTGATTGGGAACAAATATTAACAAATTGTGGCAAATGTGATGCAAGTCCACTAAATTCTGATTCTTATTTATTTCTGCTTCCTTACTTCTCAGAAATGTGTATGTAGCCAGCACAGTGTCTGTATCTGATTTTTTTTTAAGTGCCCTTCTGAATTAACCATGGTATTTGCAGAGCAGAATCTTTCTGCAATCCACCCAGAAATGCCCATGAGATTCAAAGGACACCAAAGATAACTGCACTGGGTCTTCTATTGCATTTCCATTTTATGGGATCTTTTTATATTCTGTAGTAGGCTTTTCTGAATAAAAATGAGACAGCCTCTTAAGAGGCCTTTTTATTATTTGCATTTGGCAAAAACAGCCTTAATGAGCTGTTAAGAGTCATTCCCCAGTCCTATTGTTGGCGATGCATGGGAGCCTGTAAAGTGTTGAAAAGCCAAAAGACAATTTATGATCCCTGATGCTATCCCTTCCTGAGACAATTCTTCAGAAAGGAAGATATCTGGGGAGTAGGAAGTCCCATTATTTAAATGCCTGAATAACTTTTACTGGAGTCATAACTGTGGAATTTGCTATTTTCATTTCAGAACTGTTTACTCTGTGTTCCCCTTGAAAGCAGCAATGTCGTGCCCGTGCTGCAGCACTAGAGAATAGGAAGATGACTCAAGGAAAATTCCCCATTCATTCCCAGGACTGAATAAATAACACCAAATTCCAAGCAGACACTAACCAATTTACAAAACTCTTAATTTTTTTTTTTTTTTTCCAAGCAGTGCTCATGCTTAATACCTGGAGGCAGTGGTCAGCGCTAGTCACATTAGCCCGGTCCACACAGATCTGGAAAGTGTAAAGAAACTCAGATTTACTGATGCGTGCAACAAGAAGGTTATCCAGCACAGTGGGAAAAAATGAAACAAAGAGTTTCACAAGTCTCTGCAGCAGAGGGATGTGTGGTTCTTGGCATTGTTTCCACTTTGAAAATGGGCAGCAGCCAGTAAATGTCGGAGGTGTTTGTTGGTGACTGAGGGTGCCAAAGAGACAATCAAATATTTGTGACAAAGGCAAAGACCTTGGATGTTATCATTGACACCCAGACATCTCAAGAAAAGAGCAAATACTGTGTTCATTGTATTGTCTCTTACTGTAAATGACAAAATGACATCTTTTACCAGGCTCATGTGTACTGATCAGCTTCAGCCATTCCTAACTTAAATAGTGAAAAAGGATGAGGGATAGGTTTGTCTGTTTGACAGTAATTAAGTGATACTCTCACTGTCTGAACAAAGAGATGACCCAATGAGACCTTTTTTATGAGAGCTATAGATACTTCTACTATTAATAAAAAACAAGGAATGCATTAAAATATTGAAAGATTTAAAACTCTCTTTAGATAGTCAGTTTTTCTTTAGGAGGTATTCTCTTTTAATAAAACCAAGTGGTCTTCTCCATTGTGATATTTCCATGGCATGACTTGTTGTATAATTTCAGCACAAATCAGTTGTACAGTGAGCATCCTGTACAGTCACCCAACACCTGGAATTGAAGCATGATAGTTAAGGGGAGGGAAAAGTAATTTAAATGGTTAGTTAAAGCACCTGGGCAAATTTGATACAGTGACTGCCCCCAAAAAAACAACTAAACCCACCCAACAAATGGCTCCAAATGCTGTTGTGCCTCTGACAAGAAACTCTGCTCCAATCCATCATTCCAAGATACCCGCGTGTCACCTCAAAGATGCTGAGTGGGTGCCAGTTCAAAAGAGAGCAGAAGAAACCCAAAACTGCTACAAAAGAGGGTTTGTAGCCACCTCCAAGCCCCTTAATCTGAACAGGAGGCAGCTCATTGCCTGATTTTGGTTTGTGGCACTGCACTCACCGGGACAATTCTGTAGGGAGTGTGATGGGAACAGCATCGGTGAGCAGGAGCCCTGTGAGGTGCATCACTGCGCCCTGACCTGGTGGGGGGGACTGGTGCCTTCCTGTCCTTTGAGGGTGACAGAAATCTCCAATGGGGACAGAGGGAGCAATCTCTGGTTTTGGGTACCACCCTGGCACAAACAGACCTGGGCAGTGAGGATTTGGGCCATTGTTACGTTTGCCTTTTCATCTGGTTTTGAAGGGCACACCCTGTGCTTTGTTTGGGTTTAGATGTATAATTTAAAAGCTATTTTTTACTAAATAATCAAGCATGTGCAATTTGATTGTCTTCTTTTTATTGATACGTGTAACAGTCACTTATGTTCTACTGTAACAGAACAGTGTCCAAAAATACTAAAAACACGAGTCTTACTGAAACTGCGGGTGCAGGTACTACTTTGTAGCCCTATCTCCTCGGAAACATGGTGAAGTATCAGATCCTGCAGTGATTTGTCCAGATCAAATTTCCATTGATTCTAGCCTGTGCCTGATCTCTACTTTTTCCAGACACAATCCTATTTTTCTGTTTGATTTTTGAAAACCCCTGAAACGTCAAGGTCAGACTCTGAACTCCCATCCTGCAATGAGTAGAGTGACTTTAAGACTTACTCCTTCTTCCATTAATAACAACATAACCACTGTATAATTTTGTCTTCCATTGGGGAAATACTGCCTTGCTGTTTTGTTCAAGCCCAAGTCCTTTGTCTGAAATGTAATCATCAGCAATTACCCATGTGCAGAGCATTTTGTCACAGTTACTTACTGCTCACAATCCAGCCATACACAGTAAACAGTCAGATGTGGGGCCAGCCTCTCACTGGTGTCAGCAGCTGTGAGAAGTGTGACAATAAAGCCACGCAAATCCACAACAGCTGGATTCCTGGCTCCTCACTTGGCTCCTGATAATTTAAAACTGTTATTTCCTTCTGTAATTTTATTTGCATAAAAACAGAACACAATAATTTGACGACTGCTCACTCTCACGCTGTGCATAGAAGTAAAACAGCTTAATACTGAACTGAGAAATCAATTTTTTTTTTTTTATGAAATCACACATCTTTCACTTTCTTTCCTATGCTGTGATTTACAAAAGTGACTTACAGTGCAGCTGGGTTATGCTGTAAAATGAGTTATTCAGAGTTGTTAAAAGGAAAGGATTATTCTTCTGTTAACTCATGGAACAAAGCTTCCCAATAAATGTTGTATTCTGCTATCCACTGAGTGCTTTTGTCCAGTTCATAGCACAAATCATACTGTTCCCCAGCGCTCATCCACAGCAGTATTCTTTAATGATTAACTCGGTGACCTCACAAAAATAATTGGTGTGAAGCAAATTTACTTAGCCCTGCGCCTTTATTTGCAGACTGAATGGCTCAGAGAATTGTGCATATTGTTTATGGAAATGAAGAGGGAGAAAAGAAAACAGAACAACATCAGTCTCCAGATAAAGATGAGCCCATGCACAGAAGAAGCACAGGGGCTTAGCGTGATGTCCCTGACTGCATTATAGACACCTAATGAGAGATGCTGATCGACTAATACAACTGCAAATCAGTTCAGTGACTGTGAAAATCCATTCCAGCTGCTGCGATTTAAAACAGTTAACATTTTTTTACATTATTCTTAAGTTAAAATTTCAGGTTTAACTGTGAGCTTTGACTAATAATTATCCCCCAGATGCAAATAGTAATGATTTATGAGCACGTTTCTGTTGATTTACAAGTGAAAGAACAACCACAATTCTAATTTCTTTGTATAACTCTGCAAAAAAAGTCCTGTTTTAAACTTTGGGGATTTTCAGCATAGACTGGTTCCCAAACCCAGGCCGTTACTTCCAACTCCATCTTCATTCCGCGGTGACAGTGCTGACACAGCCAGCAGCCCCACGCCTGGCAGCTCCTTTCATACCCACAGCCTTTGGGGGAAGGCAGAAGGGGGGGTGGGAAGGGTGCTGAGGAACAGATCAAAACACTGCTTATTTGTGCGCCTATATATTTGTATGTATATATATGTAAATCTTCCCCATCGACAAAACAAACCCCCACCCAATCCCTTAGTTTAAAACCCAGTGATAGACATAACAGAATAGTGTTGCTTGATGTGCATGTGATATAACCATAGGACAAAAGCAGCTTACCAAACAGCTTGCGGAGATTAGCTAACAAGAACTAAGCTATTCTTTTCAGAAGGTGTTATTAGCATATTTTTCACCAATACTATACTTAACAGCTACTACATAGCAGGAAGTGGTATTTAACCTCTTGTTACAATGTAACGAGATTACTTTGTATGGTTGTGTTACATTCCATTCATAAAGGCCCTCCTGTGTCCAGTTAATTAGATTCACTGTTTGGCGGCCTCAACTGGAAGAAAATGCAGGAAAATGTATTTGGAATATGGAAATTTCAAGCTTGGTTTGATTTGGTTTGTCTTTCTTTAAGGCTATATTGAGAGCTATGTAAAAGTTGATGTTGAGAGATAAATGGCATTCATTAGAAGATTCGGCCAGGTTCTGATGAATATCCACTTAAATCCCCAAAGTTTAAGGGAAAGCTAATCCTCAAAGTTATTGTTATCTGAAATAGATGAACATCACCTTTTTTGAGTCAAAGCCAGGTGAAACTATTTTTCTTTGATTTGGCTATAAAACTCTGAGCTAGATAGGACTCTGTTGCTATGTTTGTTTTTCAGTGAATTCAGGCTTGGTTTGGAAAAAGACAGGAGCATTTTGAAGAAATTGATCTGAATTTAGAGTTTGGATAAAACTATAAAGCAGGTGAGTTGGGTGGGATGTTGTGTTTCTGTTTTGAACAACTTCTACAATCCTAATAATTTGCTTTTTTATTTTTTTCCTAAAGATTTTCTGGGTTGCAAGATGGGTACCAGGAGTGCTATTTGTTATTTGAAAGTTACAACATTAATTAACAAAAATTAATATGAAAGAAAAAATATACTTGCAACAGCTGTATCTAGTTTGGTAAAGAGTTACAGTAGCATCTCCCTCTTGAAGAAGCTGTTCTGTGCTTCTGCAAAAAATCTTGAAAAATAGTTAAACAAGCCTGCTTTTTCATCTTCTGTAAAAACATGGGTTTACCTCTGTGGAAAAGGAAAGGAAAAAAAAAATTAATGAAATGCAGCAATCCAGTTTAACAATGCTATTTTGCTATCTGGCTGTACAATGAGCATGACTGGCAGTATTACAGGCAGCAGCTTCTGTGCAGCGGCACAAAAGACGTAACAGATTATTTTTCTTTTTTTGCCTTCCACCCACCTTCCTAAGACTCATCAGCACAGCCCTTACCCTCCATATTTTTTTAAGCCAAAAAAAAAAATTATAAGTGAACAGGGAAAATGCGTTTTCATGCGCAAGATTAAAATTAAAAAACAACTTATGAAAAATTTGTGCTGGGATTTTTTTTTGTTCCCCGCATGAAAACATGAAAAATTGATTAAAGATATATTGAACTGCCTTTTAAAAATATTCTGAAAGTGCTACAGGGTGCCTAGATAAGTCGGGGAATTCAGATGAGCCAAAATCCTGAGGACAGCCAGGGAACAAAGTGCGGCTGGCGTTTTAGGAGCATGCTGGTGTGGATTAAAAATCATACCCTCAAACAGGAGGGTGTGAGTGCGATCTGGCCGCCCCTCTGCTCTCTCCTTGCTGGCGTTTGCCGGAGGGCGCGGAGC